>NW_008670780.1:0-137761 GCF_000695815.1 Acanthisitta chloris
CATCCCTGGCAGTGTTCAAAGCCAGCTGTAGTAAATCCTAAAACAAGAGCCTAAAAGAGCTCCATGGAGTTTTACTGGCTTTCTCCTTAATTTTTTTAATCGCCTTGTGGAGTCACCCTGCAGAGAAATATCCAGCCCCCAGTATGGCCCTGCCAGACTTTCTCTGCTGGCACTGGGACCTAAGGAATTGAGGCCAATGTCATCCTCTGTTCAGAGCATTCAGGAACTCAACCTCTTGTTAGAGTCCTAGCAATATTTTTCAGGGATATTAGGAAGGAGTTTTTTCCTGTAAGGGTAGTGTGACACTGGCACATGTTGCCCAGGGAAGTAGTGGTTGTCCCAGCCCTGGCAGTGTTCAAAGCCAGGTTGGCTAAAGCCCTGAGCAACCTGGTGTGGTGAGAGGTGTCCCTGCCCAGGGCAGAGGGATGGGACTAAATGATCTCTGAGGTCCAGAGTAACGTCCTCCTTTGGAGCCAGTCCAGAGAAGGTCAGGCAGCTGATAGGAGCACTGGAGCACCTTGACTGCAAAGACAGGCTGAGAAAGTTGGTACTGTTCGGCCTGGAGAAGAGAAGGTTGTGTGGAGACCTCAGAGCAACCTGCCAGGATCTGAAGGGACTCCAGGGAGGCTGGAGAGAGACTGTGTTAGGAGCTGCAGTGACAGAACAAGGAGTAATGGGGATAAATTGAAAGATGGGAATTTAGCTTAGTTATTAGGAATAAGTTTTTCCCTGTGAGAGTGGTGAGACACTGGCACAGGTTGCCCAGGGAGGCTGTGGCTGCCCCAACCCTGGCAGTGTTCAAAACCAGGTTGGCTAAAGCCTTGAGCAAACTGTTCTGGTGGGAGGTGTCCCTGCCCAGGGCAGGGGGTTGAGACTGGATGATCTCTAAGGTCCATTCCAACCCCTAAAATTCTATGATTCTATGAGATCTCTTATCAATGCTTGTGTGTTCTGTAGTGCTGCCAGCTTATGGTTTCATCCATAATTTTGTGATGTTTCAAAGAGAGAAGGAAAGAGTATACAATCTGTCTCACACTGGCCTTTGGGGACTGCTTGACTTGTTTAGCTTTCATGATCTTTACAACCAGCATTGACTTTTACTTGAGAAAAACCCCCCAATATCACAAAATGGTCAAATGTGATTACAACTGTGTATTCAATGTATTCACTTATATTCAAAGATATTACAAAAAGCCTCAAAGCTTTGTTAGTCCTGAATCACGACCTGTAGGCCCTGGGGAGCTGAGCAAGAAATCCTGATAGGAAATTGCCAGCTGACTCCCAGTCACAAGCAAGTACCACAATTTCTCTGTATGTCCTCATAAATCAAGTTTCTGATGCCTGTTTTGACATTTGGCACATAAACTGAGTGATAAAGCAATAAGAGTGAGAGTTTGGTGTTCAAAACTTTAATGAACTGGTGTGCTCCAAAAGGCAGTTTGGGGAGAAAAGTTCCTGTATATGCAAGATGTAGGTCAAAGCTTGAAGAACTCTGTAAAGATTTATGCTCTAATAGAGTCCACAAAAAGGTATAATGAAGGGCAAAACCTGATTGCAGTGGGAAAGGAGAAAGAATTATCCACATCCAGTCATCCTTATAACACAGTTAAGCTCGGTGGGTTAAAACAGTTAAAGTAGTGAATGAAACGTGGAGCCACAAATGCTTCAAGGCAAAGTCCTAACACTGTATGGAAGTGTTTAATTTTCATAGGGGGAAGGCACCTTCATTTCCAGGCTCCGTAAATGAGTTGACGCTCTGAAATTCAAGGCCCCAGTGAGGTCTCTTTTTGACTGTGGGAGCTATCTAGTTTAGCTCCTTCTCTGTTCCTTTTTCATTAGCAGCTATCAACCCTTTCCACAAAAGAAGGCTGGGAAGAGATTTGCTGTTTTCTGTATACAAATGTTCATCAAAGAACGAATATATTTGAATCTTAGTGAACAAACCGATAGGGGAAAGCTGTTAATTAATATAATGGCACAGTGCAGCCACAATCTCTCCATTTTTGGTGTTATTTTCTATTTGCCATGCATTCTAATAAAGGATGTGCTTTTTGTTGATCATTGCGAATCAGAGCCCTGTGTTTAATTGCGTGGCCTTCAATGTCACTCAGGGTTTTTCTGAGCAGTTTCACTTCATTTACAGTCCAGGAACACACTTTGAATGATTCCTTCTAAATACATTAACTGCACACCCCTCAGCACTTCTGCAGCCACTGGGCTATGGCAGTGCCCGGCTTTGCTTGGTGGCCTTTGCAAGAGCTGTTCCTGTTTCCCTGTCCTGCTTGCAGAACATCCCAGCTCAACAATTCCTTAGTTTACAGCCTGTTTGGGATGTTGGCACTGCACATTATCAGCTGCCTGATACCTTTGGTGGGAAGGAGAATCATACCACCAACTCTTTGGAAGCTAAGTCTAAGATCTGCAGCAGTGCATGCTGCAGTTAGACACAACACCATTCAGTGTCTAACTGGCAGGGAGACAGTGCAAGGGGGTTTTGGCTCATCTAACCAGGAAGGTTATCCACAGCCTGAACCCCACTGCACCCCATGTCTTGGTGCCTCGCCATGGGCTTGCACGGAGATGCTGCCACTGTTTCTCGTGTGTCAGCACATCAGCTAACAACCTGCCTCAATACAGGCAGGGAGAAGTGTTTTGCAGTAAAGACAGTATAGGCTCTGTGGTGTTTATTTAGAAAAGTGGAGATTGTAAAAAGGCTGCCACAGAATCTGATCTATTTTAGCAGTAAAAAAGTCTGAAGGAAATTTTTTGGATTACATCTCCCATCGCTTGAATTGGATGGGGAGGTTATAGATAACAATCAGCTGTCCTGTCAGATTTTACTGTCTGGTAAATCTGAAGACACTTCATTGATTATAGGATAAATTTTTATGATTTACTGGTGGTGGTGGAGGTAACTCAGAGAAGAATCCAGCCCTGTAAACACACCTGCTTGTGAGGTGGAGCGAGGGTGATGAAGTGAAGTCGGAGAGATGCTCTGTTTAGAGAAGAATCGAGGGTCATGGTAACACCTCTCCCACAGTTCTGGCAGCTGCATGGCAGCTCCACATTCAACCTGGAAAGCCATTTCTTTTTCAAAACAAAAAAATGCAGGGAGATCAGTCAGAGGAAAGGAGCTCCATCTCATCAAAGATTGTATATTAAATGAGCAGATAAAAGATTTTCCTTCCTTAGAAATGTGGTCCCTTCTCCCACTAGTAATTACAGAAGTCAAATCAAAGTTGTCATTAACATTATTTAAGAAGTAATCTCTCTTGGAGCAGCACAAGTGGCAGCTGTGAACTGATTTCACACCAATGGGATCTAATTTGAGGGAACTCATAGCTTATTTTTTCTGTAACCTTTTATTTATTCATATTCTTGTGGTATTGTGATTTTAGTGCAAAATGGATATCTCAGACCTTACACCAACCTATCCATTGATTTGATTTTTTATGAGCTGTCTTTGAATTCTGAAGCAGCTTTTTACAGCTCTCAGAATACTTGAAGCCTTTTATTTTCCCCCTGCAAATATCAAAATTCTTATAGTATGACAGGTGAGTCATTAATTTGTGTCAGACTCCTCCACTGTGTTTTAAGTAAGGATATTATGTGTTTTTCTCTATGAATGAGGAAAAGAAAATGAGAAGTAGAGCTGCCAGAGGTCTGTTTGCAAACCTGAAAGGAAGGTGTGAAGTGCTGTGTACAACTGGTTGGGATCAGAAAAGCAGTTTTGTACCCTGTGCTCCCTACTGAGATTGTGTGAAATTCTCCAAGTGGTAGAGACACTGTTTTGAAGTGGAAGACTTCTTTTTTATCTCTCTTGCTCCCACCAAGCTCTGAGCCGCTAATACATACAACATATTGACAACTGCTAAGGTCCTAGGTGACTGGGGATTTGTTACAATATTCAACACCCTTTGATGCATGCATGTATAACCCGCCGGCCCCGCGCGATGCTCATCCTGCTTTGTACCTAATCCACGGAGGATACGGGTTAGCTGCAGCTCTTGGCTTCAGCGTGAGGCGTGTCAGCTCAGGCTGCACTGACTCATCCTCTTAGCTTTTGAAGTCCCCTTTTCTGGCAGTGACACCGGTTTAGGTGGCAGCTGACATGTGCAGAATGTTTTAAATCCCTGCTCCATGCTCCTCAGTTGACCCCACTGTGAATGGGGACAATATGGAAAGAATGAAGCAGATGCCAAATTTATAATCTGGGTAACATGGATCTGCAAGTACAGCTCAGGCTGCTGATGCTTTCCTTTTAATAGCCTTAGGTGATTCACAATTTATGCAGTGTGGAAAGGTGCACCTCAAAAATGTACTTCTATCATAGTACCAGATTATGTTAAGGGTTGGGATATACCTTGAAGATCATCCAGCCCCAACCCCCTGCCCTGGGCAGGGACACCTCCCACCAGAACAGGCTGCTCAAGGCTCATCCAACCTGGCATTGAACACTGCCAGGGCTGGGGCAGCCACAGCCTCCCTGGGCAACCTGTGCCTGTGTCTCACCACCCTCACATTAAAAAACTTCTTCCTAGTAAAACAAAACAGAGTTACAAAACCTCCAGAACAACCCAGATATGTCTTTGGGGAAAATGCCTGTTGTCAGTTTGGGAGAAGACAATACATTCTGATTGCTTTTGGCTGTCCTGGTGGCAGGGTGACCTTAGTGTGAATAAATACAGTAATTCCTTTTTGATTACAGAAAGAACCACCTTCATAATGGTAGTTCCCTGTCCTCTGCCATCCCCTAAAGTGGTGGTGGGAACACACACCGGTCTGTCATTCTGCTGGCATGTGGATTAGCCTCAAAATTTGATCCTGTTTTGCAATGATTTGATATATCCCCATGCTAGGAGTCAGAGCAGAGAGAATGACCAAAGAACACTGTGGAGTGTCCTTCTCTTTGCTTTCCTTTAAAATTCAGGAGGCTTTCAAGTTTTTGGATTTGCTGGAATCACAATTAAAAGAGAAAAGGAAAATATCGCCTTCCATTTGTTAACTATAAAGATGCAATCCAGCAGTGCTGCTGGTGCTTTGCTGTTTCCCAGGTCAATAAATGGCTCCCCTGACTTTAATAAACATTGATGCTTCAGGCTTGTTCTACAGTGATTGAACCTTTTTATAGTTTCAACCACTCGCATTGCATGAAAGCCTGAAGATTTTTTTTTTCCCCTCTTTTTCAGGAGGGTTGGTTCTGATTGATTAAATTGTCATTTTTGGAGTTAGCTGCTGAGTTATAACTTGGCATTTTTAACCATGTGATTTGTTTAAAGAGACAGAGTTTTGATACAGCAAACCAGCTGAGAATTTTTAAGCAGTAAAAGGAAATTCTGTTCACTTTGTTCTCAGCCTTTCATCAGTGCTTGAGAAAAATTGCTCCTGAAAACAACATACAGGCTATGATATGAAGGGAAGGTACTTAAATCCATGATCACTTCTTCTTTATTGCATCATGGAGCCATCTGTGCAGTACTATATTGCTTTTGATTGGTAGCAGGACACCTCATTGTTAACATGTTTATCTTTCCAAAGAAAAGGGAAGGGAGGGGGAATTGGAGACATAAATGTGAGTGCTGCTCAAGGTGATATTAAGAGTAAGTGGCAACACTGTACTTTGGGCCAACTGATTTACCCTTAGCATGCACAACGGATTGCTTTGCACTGAAATGGTGGGCTCTGAACACACCTAAGCCACATAACTGCAGGGTTTTCACCTAAATCCAGACTGAGCCTCGTTCAAAGGACAAAGACCTTGTAATTCTTTAGAAACTGAGCAAATCACATCCACATGACGATGCATTCATTTCTTTATTTAACCCGCTGCCACATTCCTTCTCTGTGGATGGATGCTTGGTTTCAAGGTCTGAGGTTTTTTCCCCTTCACTTCCCCCCAATTTAAATCTGTATTCGAGACAGTAAAGCTGAAGTAAATGAGACTCACATAAAAAACATGTGTGTTCAGAATGTGTTTGGAAAGAAAGGCCAACAAAACTGTCTTGTAGAACATAACAGGGTGTCTTTTGCTTTTGATTTACGGTGCCTGCAGGGGAAACGGCATAATCTAATGGCTCGAATATGGGAGATCTTACACTGCAGGGTTACCCTGGTCAGACTCTGAAACAGTGCTTAGCAGTGGAAGTCCCAGGGTATCAATATGAAATGCTGAAGTCCAATTATAGTTCTGCTTGTACACTTTCCCCTCTCTGGCCATTTCAGCTTCTGCTCTGAAATAATAACTTACAACAGCGCAAAGCTGAATTTCAGCAGTGAATTATATCTCTGGCCTCTAAATTTAATTGCATGGTACTGCAACTAACCTGCTATCCATCTTGGTCCCTTGAATTCTTTTTGCCTCTTTTCTTCTGTCTCTATACCATTCATTCAAGACCTTTAAAAAGCACAAAATAGGTGCCCAGGAAGAAGGTGAATTGTGAAGGGAATGTTTTCACTTCTTACCTGCCACCAATTCCTGACAGTCTTTCACTAAAGAGACAGGTCGTGTTCACCAGCATTGGGGTCAGGATGAAGTGCTGCAGGCTCTGGCTGTTTTCTTGCAGTGCTGCTAGTACTGGGTACCTGGGGTCAGAAGGAGCATTTACAAGCACCACTCTGTACACAATCCATCCAGCCAGGTGCTGTGCAGGATGTCCATTTTACCCCCCACAGTGCCTGGAAACAGAGCTGGGGTAGATATCAGATCAGTGCTCTGATTCACCATAGCAAATCTGGTGTTCCTAACACTGCTGTTCTAATCAGCTGAAGAATTCACAGCAAGATGTTGATGCATGAGCAAACCTTTAATGACAAAAGCAAAAAAATATTCTTCTGCTGTTATTGTAAATACAATATGATGGTATTTTTAGGACAGTTACTCATGTTCATTTCAAAATCATCTTAAGGCCATTTCATAGGTTGGAAATGAAAAGGAGTAAAATATTCATTAGTGCTGTAATGATTTATATCATGACATTATGAGGTAGCACACTACCTCGGTACAGTTCCTCAATGAATGTTTTTCTTATTTCCATAAGTAATTGACCTCTCATTAGCAACTCATTAGCAAAATTGAGGTGATGTGGCAAAAGCAAACCCACTGCGACAGAAACTCTGCATGTGAATAAATCATTGAAAACTCTAATGGGTTCAAAATGCAGGACCAGACCACAAGAGCCTTGCTTTCTCTGACTGAAAAAGGATTTCATTTGCATCTGTGAAGTGAAACACATTTCTCTGAATATATATAGCTGCACATCCAACAGTCTTTAAATCCATACTTTGACTCATGGCTGATTTTCAAACACAGTGAACATTCACTTCTTCTCCTTGCAAGTAACTTCATGGAACAAGTAATTAGCCAAATAATTCAGATATATATATAAGACCTTGGTACATCTATAGACACTAAAGTTGGAAAAACAGAACAAAAATTTTGCGACGTGGTCTAAATACATGACTTAACTTTTGAGGGAATTAAATATCAACTGAGGCTTCTCAGTGATTTCAGCCTAGGTGTAGGCACCTTCCAGAAAAGACATAGTGCTGAATTGTTGTCTACCAGCAGCTGTTTCAGGGGGGAGGTGTCCGCATTGCCCTTTTTATATCCACTGTTAACCAACACATGAATGTTACCAAGCTCAAATAATAGATTTTGCACATATTGGTGTATTAACTTAATAACCTTATGTATCTGTCACTTTAGGGATCAATAAATCAATTTTGAGCTAGTTCTTCATCTCTGCAATATTGTGAAAAGTGAAGCTGATAGTTAATGTAGTTTTATGAGTCCTGGATGCTACTGGACCAACCCAGAAAAAAATCCATTTCTTTTTTAATATGTCCCTTTAAGTCCTGATGCCCAGCTGAAACTTATTTGAAAGTAACTGGATTTATGGGTTCCAAGTTAATGTTTCATTTCATTACAAAGCTACAAGAATATGAGAAAGGAAAAAAAAATCACTGGCTGAAAGTCTTGTACAGCAGAGAAGAGCTGAACTGATGAACCTCCCTGACCTTATGCAATACTGGCTAAGAAACTGCAGGGTTTAAATGTGGATAAAAGCAATGGAGTAATATTGTAAAACAATTGGAAAAGCTACTGGCTTAGAGCTGCCCTGGGAACAAGGGCAGTGAGAATCTCACTTTTCCTCACTTGGGAAGTGTATCTGTTATCTGGTTACCCTTCATACAGGTTATTTTTTAAACTTTCATCCTGAATTCCCTGCAATCATTGCATAGCATTGCTTTAGTATGGGTGAGTATCTCTTTTGTTTTGCCAACTAAACTGAAGAAGAAAGGAAGCACAGGAGTGATCATGAGAAACTTCCTACTGCGGAAGAAAAATGTATTTTTAAAAACTCACCCACAAAAATCAGGCTGCTTAGCTTTCCCTGACATTTGAAAAGAAAATATTGGAAGGAGATGGTAGACAAACAGTGAAGTTTCATGGTGTATTGATTGCTTCATGCCGTGGGACTATAGCAAGTGATTAGTTTTGTGACATTGCTCTTGTGTCTTTTATTTTTTCCTCTGTTGTTGCAGAAACTATGGTTGCTTAGTTAAGCCCTGATGGTTTCAGTCCAAATTTACAGTAAAAATCTGCTAAAATGGCTTTTAGCACCAGAGAGCACCTCCTCCTGAGCCATGGCTGAACTGAGCTGCAAGGCTAGTTGGGAAACCAAACATGGTACACCAGAAAGCTGCAACTCTTACCCAAAGATCTGTCTTATGTTCAACATCTCCTCTAGGATTTCCAGAACTGCTGTAGAAATGAAGGTTTTAAAGTCCTGGACAACCATTAGATTGGAGTAAACCATCATCACCATCATCAAATTTATTGCTGTATCTCTCTGCATTCTTTCCCCGACCTTTCCCCCACAGTTACGCTTTCCCACACTGCACTATCAGCATGTGTTATGGGCAGAATTTATTTAGGATTTAGAAATACATTTGGATTTCAGCCAGGTGTGGAAAATATGCATACTTCCTTTTATACCCACGCACATACTCAATATATGTCTTTACATGTGGGATCTGAATCAGTAAAAGCCTGAAGTTGAAGGAAGGACAAATGCATTTATAGCCATGTCCCTTGATAAGGTTTATTTTTTTTAAAAAAACCCCATTTATTCAACCATTTTGTGAGAGTGAAATACCTGATACATTGCAAGGCAGAAATAACACACACAAAAAGAGTTAATTCTCCTTATATAGGTTGACTTTAAAGTCATAGTGCTAAGCATATAATTAATACTTTAACAGAACTAGTTAAAACCATTTTTCTACTTTCCCTTGAAATGTAAGGAAAAGTCTCACCTCTGGCAAATGTATCTTTCTGGCAAGATTTTGGAGGATATTTCTGTACTGCCTCTTCGTGAGCCCTAAGGTTATCCAAAGACTAGCTGCATCTTGCTGCCTTATGCTGCAAGCTGCTAATGGGGAAAATAAAGTGTTACTATTATGGGTCCAAACACAATTTCCAAACCTGCAATATCATATCAGTATCCCCTAGGGCTAGGAAAGCTGTAGCTATTCAGGCACCCACCAAAATGGCTGGGAAGGGCATCCTTAATGACACCAGCAGAGTAAAACAGCTAGTTTTTTTGTTGCAGCATGCTTTTGGTTATTCTATGCAAAGTGGTTTAATATCACCTTAATCTCAGCTTGCCATGTGAAAAATGACCCTGTCAATTTGATACAGAATATTGAGAAGTGGAACATTTTGTCTAATAGGGAAGAGCTGACAAAGACAGACTGAATAGCACTTAATTGGATAAAACTGACTTGATTGTGAATTCCAAACGAAATTAAAAATATTACACTAAGATTTATAGGGTCGCTTTTCTGCATTTATAGTTTTTTTCTCTCTATGTTTGCTGGGCTTTGCTGGTGTCACCAATATTTCAGTTTAGCAGCAGCATTGTATTCTTTATCGATAAAAGCCAAAGGCTAAATATTGCAAGACATTTGGCAATGCCAATATAAATGGGAGCTCTCAGTTGTGTGCAGCCCAGTTATTGATGTTTTTATTAGCAATCTTTATAAGGGCACATTCTGTCTTCCTTCTCCCTGCCAGAATGTGGAAATGAGGAAAATGCCTGTTGGACTTAGCTAAGCGTAAGACAGTTTTGACTGAACACATCTCTGTCCTGTGACTAGCCACAAGCTTTGTGTGAGTGAGTGTGAACACAGAGCCAGGGTGTCTCACCAGTGTGGCCTTTTGCATCTTTGCCCATCCATGACTCTTATCCTGTCCTGACTATGAGAACAGAGCACACTAGTCTTAGTCAAGGCAGCTATATGGTGTAAAAACCATCCCTGATTTCTCCAGCTGCTTCAAAGAGCTCTCCACAACCCACAGGGTTCCTGCAATATGTATTATCATATCTATTCAGGGCCAGGCTTAGGTGTGAGGACACTGTAGGGAACTTCTTTGAGAAAATGATCTTTTTCATTAGCCACTATAAAAAGTTTTATCTGTGTTATTTTTCTCCCGCTCTGCTTTATAAACAAACATGACACTTTATTCTACAAAGTGATTTCTTTCTGAATTATAGAACCACAGAAAAAGTATATAAACCCCACAAATGTTATTATTTTTGAGTTCTTGAAACTCAAAATTGATTTAAACCAAGTTCAGCAAACAATATTTCCTCCCCATCTGAGAAACTATATCCTGGGCTTCAGACTAAAGTAAATTTTTATAGGCATGTTGTAATTATAAACTCTTGAGATACGGATTTTGTAACAGGGACCCTGGCACAAAGCTTCACTGTAGTTACTCTGCCGAGCGCTGATGCGAAGAGGCAGAAAATCCATTCTGCCAAGAAGGAGCTTATTAAAAGACTGCAGTAGTTTTAATGACATTTCTTGTGACATCAAAATTATTTCACTCAGAATCACAGAGCATCTCTGCTTCAGCATTTTGGAAGGCCCAGGGAGAAAAATACTGCTGCAGCCTCACACCTATGAGCAGTGACTGAGGGAAGCGATCCAAAGAGAGAAATCTCTGCTGGTACTTGTATCCTCTCCTGATGGAAGATGGAAATTAAGCTGTTTAATTAGAACAGCATATAATAATTATTACCAGGAAGGCAGGAGAAGTGTTTGGAAATACCATACAGATTTTGAAAACAGTCTAGGTTCAGGTTTTTCTCCTAAACTTATAAATAATAGCTACAAGTTCAGCTATAACTGAACTCAAGATGAGCAGGTTTGGCGCACAGAAGATCTATTTGGTGATGTGTGTTCTTACTCACTTCTGTAGAGATCCTGGATTGATTTTCCTGCAATACTTCAAACCAAATTGGTATTTTCAAGCAATGCACATTTCTGGTTGGGCTGATCTTTGTACTATCTCATGTAATTCATGCACATAAGTTGAAACTAGGTGATGGCAGGATCCTTGACCCAGGTATATTGCACCATAAGAGATTAAATCCTTCTCACTTGATCAACCTTAAATTGCACTTCTCAGCTATACAGGCATAGAAATACTTTTCAAAGATGGATAAATAGCTTCATTGTCATTTTAGGTGTTCAAAGACAACAGTTAGTCCTAAAGCATGTACTAGCTCAGAGGCAGAAATCCAAACTGCAGCCTTCCTTTACCATCACACATGGCTTCATCCAGCATCCACTGAAGCCAACAGCAAAATTTTCACCTACATCAAAGTAGAATATCCAGCCTCTGGCAGCAAGTTTGCTTGGCTTTCTTTTGATCTCCACGGGTTTGCTCACAGGAGGAAGGGGCTAAAATCTTACGTGGTCTTAAATGAGATATATAAAACAAGTGGTGGCAATAGCATACAGGAAGGGAGGAGAATTTGGTAAAGCAGATGGACTGTTACGGGCTGTTGAGTGTGAAATGGCACAGAGTGTATTACAGCCCTTGAATTTTAGGGATTTTTGGCATTGGTTATTTGATCAGTCAGACAATGAAGTGGGAAATGGAAAACCACAGGAAACTCAACCTTGCCTACAGTGCATGTGAGTAACCAAAAATAGCTGCATAAATTAAATAGTGGGGCTGGGGAAGTTTTCCAAAGTTTTTCAGTATCTCCAAGGAATTTTTGGCCCACATTCTGAGGGAAAAATCATGTTAGTCTCTCTTTCTCTGAGCCAGTTCACTCATATACCCACAGCTAACATAGACATGCGGGACTGAACCCAGCTCCTTCTGAAGTCACTGGCAAAGCTCCTACTGGCTTTGGTGGAGGCAGAATTCAACCCTTTGTGAGACAATCATTTGTATTCAATACCCTGCAACTTAAAGTGAGGATTAGCAGAATTAAATTCTCCTAATTTGTATATCTCAGACTGCCAAACCGCAATTAACTTTTGTGCGTTTGAATTGACAGGGAAAATTACTAACCACCCTTTCTTCATGCAATTATCATTTTACACTTCTGGAAAAATTTCTCCTAAATATGGAAAGTAGCCTGGACCCCTGTGACCCTATCCCTCTTAATATCCTTTAGCTAGTAGAGTAGAAAACAATTTTTCACCCCACTGCTTCCATATGCAAGCGATGCTTCCCCAGTGCCACTGCCGCTGTGCACTCTGGCGATCCGTGTGGCTTTGTGTTGGCCACTTCTCATGGGGGGACAGGACTCAAAGCTTTAACTTCACCCAAGGATAACACCTGTGTGTGCAGCCCTTGGCAAATATCACATCCAGCTGATATTTTGTGTTATTTTTAACCATGCAATATGCAGGAATAAACTTCCCCCTTTTCTCCCTTGCGAATCAGTACACTCTGGTTTCTCCTGGATGGAGAGCTTACAGGTTGGTACAGCAGAATAAAGGCAGGATGAAGCAGTTTTATTCTGTATTTTCTGCCTTTGTCTTGCATGTGCTGGGTGGACTCTGCCCTAGTGAGGGTCCAGTTGGAGCTGGAAGCTGGCAGAGCATCTGTTTTCCCATGGCAGTTTTCCTTGTGCTTCAGCACACCCTCTTCACTCTATGAAGTGATGAATTTTCTCTTAAAACCAAAGTTTCCTGGGAAAAGTACAAACATAAAGGTTGTTTTATTTTATTGGGGGTAAGAGGGGATATGTAAGGCCACACATCTTTTGATTTCTGTATCCTTTTATAATAAATAAGTTTGTAGCAATGTAGTGAAATTACAGAACAAAAGATTTTTTCCAGCAGAAAAATCTTTAACTGGGGTGAAATGCCTCACTGGGATTTTGTCAGGTTTTAATTTCAGTTTGAATAAATAATGTGAGACACCAGGCTGGGGAAGATAAAGGTGAATTTCATCTGCTTCCAGCTTGTCGTAATGAAAATAATAACTACTTTAGCTAAAAACAAGTTTCCAATTAGTTTCTCTAAAATATTATTATCC
The DNA here is from genome assembly GCF_000695815.1 of Acanthisitta chloris. Lineage (NCBI taxonomy): Eukaryota > Metazoa > Chordata > Aves > Passeriformes > Acanthisittidae > Acanthisitta > Acanthisitta chloris. The sequence goes on from NW_008670780.1 coordinate 13,352, forward strand.
CCTTTTTTAATAGATACTGCAGCTCATTTTGGAACCTAATTTTGATAATATATAAACATTTATAAAACAGCTATTTCCACCAAAAAAGTGACAAGTACAGACTTTAGCAACACATGTTGGGAGGCTGTCAGTACTCAAAAACAGTCTTTGCTTTTCTTGAATTGAATCTTAATCAATGAAAAATAGAAAAATTAATTTAAAATCTGCTCTAAGATTAAGATGTCTTTCCTGAAATACTTTATTCTAAAAGGCTGGATAATGATCATTAAACAAGACAAACATTTCTTCTGAAAACAGGCTATTTTTTATTATTACTGTTTTAAGAAAAATTGGTGTGCTTTAAGGGGGGTTTCGAAACACAGGAAAAGTGAAATAGTGCTGCTCTTAAATGCAGTCGAGATTGACTGATTTATATGTCAGATTCAATTCAGAAACCAACAACAATGTGGTTCAGAAAAAAGTAATCTTAAGATTGGGTTAACGTGTTTGAAAGAATCCTTTGAAGGGATGTAACAACTATTTCAGTCCCACCCAGTGATCTCTTCTATGACAACTGTTATCTGATATGCCCATACAGTGTGAAAAATGGACTTCTACTATTTAGGAAGATGCTTTTTTACACAAGAAGACAATCAAAACTAATCTCTGGTATCCTGCACAAGGTACAGTACCTACTGAAATAATGTTCATGAAATTGGTTTTGGATCTGATCCGACACTCTTCTCCAAGCCCCTCAGGAGTCTCCAGCTGGTACAGTGGCTGGTCAAACATGTCTTTACAAAGTCCAAGTCAATGCTGTGCAAAGCTCTGAGTTTGTCCTGGATCTACCTGACTGCACCCTTTCCTCCATGCGTCCTACACCTCTGGCCTGCTGCTCTCTGTGCTACCACTGCATTTCACTGGAGCCAAGCTCAGCACTGAGACGAGTTTTAAAAGACCCTGGAAAGAAGAGCAGTTTGGTTGAAAACACAGCAGCTGTGAGGCTCACAAGGGGCTTTCAGCTGCTTAAGGCCATGGGCTAAGGCACATGCCATGGCATTAGCTATTTAAATGAACACATAGGACAGTATTACTTCACTAGTGGCTCTGACTAGTGCAAAATCAGGGTGGTTGTTTCTGCCCAGATACAGGTTTAGGTTAGAGATTTTTTATGGAGAGAGTAATTAGGCATTGGAATGTGCTGCCCAGGGAGGTGGTGGGTTCACCATCCCTGGAGGTTTTCAAGATGAGACTGGATGTGGCACTTAGTAACCACAGTAGGGTTGGACTCAATGATCTTTGAGGTCTTTTCCAACCTGGTTGATTCTATGGGTCTATGATTACAGCACTTATGGTACCATGAGCATGGCCTAAGCTCTGACCCTGTGTCAAAGAAGCCAAAATGTCTAGCCCTGTTGCTTCATCCATCCATGCCCAAGCAAAGAAAAAGAATTCCACAGAATTTCAAGGACTCAGTACAAGAAGGCAGAATTAAGTAAAACAGATACATTAAAGCCTCCACATTTAACTTAATAACTGCTTTTCATAATATATAAACTTCTCGTCATCACATGTACATCTGTGCAAAACTATGAGGGAATAGATCTGGGAGACACTGATAGTTCCAGTGATGTTCTTCTAAGTGCTGACATTCTACAGTGTACTCTAGCTGTAATTACGGAGCTACATGGAGAGACTAATGGAAAATTATCTCATGATGAAAGGCTGGACAAATAGCCAGTATCTGTTTTTGATGTTTGTGATTGTGTTGGCTATCATACTGGCTTGGATGTGGGATCCTTCTAACCCAGTATGTTGTCTTTGCCAGCAGCTGACATGAAATACAGTGGATGAAAGTGTAAAGATCATGCAGGAAGCAACTGTGAAATAATTCACCCTTCACACTAGGTTTCTATCTTCCTTTTTTTTTTTGTAAATTTTTGCTACCCATGTTTTATATTCTTAAATGATTACAGAAAAGTAAACCTCAGGCTTCTTGTGTGACATGGTGTTAACAAGAGACTTTCAACTTTTGTGATGATACAAAAAAAGTCTGTCATAAACTGCCATCAAAGAGCGGCTTGTCAACACCCAGGCTGGCATTTGCTCATAGAGTTGTACAAACAATTCTGAAGTAAAACATTTGCAAACATCATGTGCTGTTTGCAGATGCAGATCTCTGACAAAACCTCACTACCGCACAAATTGCAATAAATAATTAGACCAGCACAGGTAGTTTTTTGTGGAAAGACGATAAGAAAACAGTAGCAAGGCAAGGCAGAAGTTAGAGGTAGCAGTTACTCTTTATATAACATGCAAAATATACTAGTTCACCTGGAGAAAAAAAAGAATTTGCATTTGCTCATCCTCCATTGTAGAAGGAAAAGATATTATATGTGTGATTTATAGAAGTATAGTTTTACAGAAATGAAAATAGAGCACTAATTTGTCCAAACTGAGCATGTAATTTTTGCAATGAAATGCAGAAGATTTTGTGAAACCTCCTCTGAGGTGCCCAGTCGTTCAGAGCTCAGCCAGACATTGACCTTTTGTAGCTGGTTTGGTTTTTACTACCTGGGTAAATGGACATTATAGGGGAATTCTATAGCAGTTAGCAGAAGCTGATGTAAAGTGCAGTTGAAAGGGACACCAGGACTGTATGGAGGCTTTTATCAACTAATCAGGTCCTTAATCACAGACCTGAACTGCTTCCATGAAAATACAATGGGACCAAACTCAGAGCAGCAGCATTCCCAGATGGGATTAGCTCATAGGTGTGGTATGATGAATTCTCACCTCGCCCAGAAGTAAAGGACATTTTTTTTACAGACCTGTGTATTATTCAGTGGAAGGTAAAAAGAATCCTTTACTTGAGAGCTGGAATATGAAGTTTATATTCCATGAAAACTGTCTCATGAAACTGTGCATTAAATAGGTTCTTGGAAATGTGCAGCCCAATAAATAAAACTGGTAATTCAACCCATACAATAAGGAAACGAGTCAGTGATAGTGTGAAAAAATGAAGGAATGACAGGAAAGCTTCATCATGGGTACACTGAGGGCCTTTCCCACTTTGGGTAGGGAAGGGAGCTGTCATTTTGTCAAGCTTGCGACTAGAAATCATTGGCTGGAGAAAACAGCAAAACTTATGCTTGATGAAATGGAAACTTAATACCAGCATAAACAGAGCCACTAAAAAATAATGAAATGAAGTTTTAAAAGGCTTTATCGCACTCCAGGTTCAGCACCAGCAACTGGATTTGCATACTGCAGAAAAACAGCCACAGAGGTGGAAGCTGAGCAAATGCTGTTAGAGATGGGAGTGCAGAGCCAAAGGGGTCCCAGGAGAGTGATAGCAACTTCAGAGTTGCTGAATGTTTCGGGATAATCCTTAAGGATTTTGAGTTTCTCGCAGTCCCTTCCATGCAGAAAGAAAAGAGTTAATAAACATTGTCAGTGCCTGGGGAATTGTTCACAAGGGATCTTTTGGAAGAGTAATCTTCATATTTAGAAGTATTTTCTGATTATGGGTAATAGGATGATGAACTGAGAAATGATCTCAGCCACTTATGATTCTAAAAGCCCCTAGCCTGAATAATCTATGCTGATTTAGAGATAATAGCATCAAATACATAACTCACTTAGCACAATGTCCATTTACTTACCCCAAAGACTTTTCCTATCCTGCACCTATTTTATAGACACTTACAAAAAGTTGATAATGATATTAAAAAAAGAATATAATCAAAGCTGGAGTGACAATGTTTGGTGGGAACTGCTCTATCCTGTCTGGTGCTACAGACTTAGCAAAACTGCTCCTCATGAAGTGGAATGCAAATACCAAGAGAGGGAAAAAATAGGGAGCACTCCCATTGTGGTGGGTCACAAGCATCCTCCTGCTCCAGTGTGGGGTTCTCCAGGGTCTGGAGGTGGATCTCTGCTCCCCCATGCACCTCCATGGGCTGCAGGGGCACAGCTGCCTCTCCATGGGCTGCATCACGGGCTGCAGGGCAATCTCTGCTCCTGCACCTGGAGTACTTCCACTCCTTCCTTCTTCACTGACTTGGGTGTCTGCAGGGCTGTTTCTCTCACAAATTCTAACTCCTTTCTTCAGCTGCTGTTACACAACAGCTCTTTCCTCTGCTTAAATCCGTTATCCCAGAGGTGCTTCCAACTGTCCCTGATGGGCTTGGGCTTGGCCTTAGCCAGTGGGCAAGTCTGTCTTGGCTGGAATTGGCTCTGTCAGACACAGGGGAATCTTCTATCAGCTTCTGGCAGAAGATGCCCCTGCATGCAGCACCCACTGCTACCAAAACCTTGCCACTCGAACCCAATACACCCATTCTGCACTCGTTAAGGTAAAACAAACTGACAGAGAGGTTGGTTTTGTGAGATGCTGCAGTAGCACTTGGAAGATGAGAATTCCATGCTCCCTGCACCAATGAGAGCACTTGCTGCTTCCCTGCTAGGTTTTGCTTTGGTAAGGAAGTGATGCTAAGCCTTGACTTCACAGCTGCACCTGCTTAGACTTTTGGAGGCAGAAGTCATCTTTTATCACATCTCTGTGCAGGTTCCAGAAGAACTGCATCTCTGCAACAGGCTCTACATTCTCCTACAGCACACATGCTAGCCCACTAGCAGAGGCAGCTGTCCCTAATTGCTCAGGATCACAGCCAACACTTTCCCCATTTTGCTTCCAAGTCCTCATGACTGTAACATCTTATTTTCAGCAAAAGTGCTTTCCCACGCATGGGACAGCAAATGTCAGGCTGACCTGAGGAGCTCTCTTTTCCTACGTTTTCTTGGGTTCTCTCCTCTTCAAAAGGTGATGATGAGCTCTCTCAAATGCCAATTAGATCATTATAAATAATCTTTCACATATTTTTTTTTCACATCATATTGACTGTGCTTCAATGGGTCCCATTGGTTTTGAGGATGTTAGAAAAAGAGACTGTGATTTATGTCTGCATTTTTCGGACAGAGCTGATGATGCATCTGAGCCAGGACAAGGCTGGTTGCCTCTCAAATGGGACACTGTTCATCCCTTTTCTCCTGCACTCCCAAATCCACACTCCCAGTGGAAATACTCAGTTTTGACATCACACTTGAAAAATGTTGATTTCCCTTCTAACTTTCAGTGGGGATTTTTGTTATATTTCTTTCCTCTAACCACCTCTTCTGTCATATGAACATAGCCTTACCCTCACGGATCAGAGGTGGAGCAGGCTGGTGGTGTGGTGTGTATATTAACAGCTGTCCATCTCCCCCTCACTTCATACTCTGAGGTTTTGCATTCTTCCGCTTCATTTTTTCCTGTGCTTTTTCCTCCTATGCTGAGGCCTTCTGCAGTTAGATTCGTGTTTGATTGTGTAATAACCCCATGAATTATTAACAGTATATAAAATATTGACAAACTGTTCTCTGAGATAGAACAGCTTGAAAGTATTGATTATGAATCCAGAGAATTATAATTAGTTTCTGCATAACAGATAATTAAGTTATTATTGGTTCTCTTTCCTCTAATATAGTGATGGATAGAAGGTATTTATACCAAACTGTAGGTAATCTTATTAAAATTAAGGCAATAGGTTTATGAGCACTCAAGATAATGGGAATATAAAGCATGATGGGGAAGCATTTACAATTCCAAAGAGCTCAGTGGAAACATCCTCTTGTTGTGGAAAGAAATAATTTCAGGTTTGCTCTGAGGAAACTCCTGGGCACAGAGATGTGATTGACTTCAGCAGAGTCAGAATCTCATTTCCCTTTGGTTTTAGCAGAAATCAAACCAACACCACTGTGCTTTGTGTATTTATGCACATTTTGAACCCAGGAGCTGAATTCGGTCAAATTTGGCTGAGGGGGACAGTCTTAGATCTATTTAGCTTCTACAGCTTTTATACAGGCTTGCTGGCAAAGCCTTTACAATGCTAGTTTAACTCTCATTAGGCATCAGAAAACTCACACCAGAGCTCAATTTCCAGACAGCATGACACTGGTAACGAGTTTTTATGGATTCTGCTGCTCCAAGTGATTTGTGCATCCTTTAAGTTAGATGTTTTTGCCATGAGGCTATGCCTTATGGAAACCTAATTTTATTCAGTGGAACTTACAGTACAGGCAGACTGTTCCCAGGCAGAACTGGGCAGCAGGGACCCATCCTGCCTGCCTGACTTTGTCTTCCAGTGCTTTGCTGCAGAGCCCTTGGCTATACTCCCTCCACAGTAAAAAGGGAGAAAGGTTTTCTTCCAAGGTATAATTCATCTGGACAAGTATGGGAAGAGAAAAATCACTGGGAAGAGTGAATCCCATCCTCAGAGTGTGGTGCTGCAGTTGAGCCAATACAAATGTCAGGTATGAGAAGCTGCAGGCTCTGCTGGAGGAGTGTGGCCTGTTAATGGATCCCTGTCTGCTTCTACTCTCTCTGCATTTTCCTCTGCTCTTTGCAAGGAAAGAACAAACTCCAAGGATGTGCAGCATGTCAAATCCAAGAACTGGATGAGAACAAAAATAACAGTTCCTGGGACATATTCTCTTTACTGAGGTTCTCCTAGTGCACTTTAAATACATATTACCTGTTCCTGGGAAGTTTCCTCTCAGGTTGGTGTGTGGTTGGCCACCAACAGAAAATAAGGTAGAAAGAGAATTTGAGATGATCTTCCACACCTGAGCACCAGGACAGGATCAGCCATGCCAGAAACCTTCCTCATTAGACCATTTGTTACTAAATGTCTCAGAGATGGAGGTTCCCACCTTCCCTAAATCATGAATTTCATGAATTATCCTTATGATTACATTTTCTAATGTACAAGTTTTTACAGCCAGGAACTTGAAACAAAGAGAAATTTAGGAGAAGTTAAAATCACAGGGTGAATTAGTGCTACAATTTATCTTGTGAGGAAGCATGAAAAATAATATAACATACCGGAATCACTGCTGCTTCACTTTGGACAACACTTGCAAACTCTGGAACTTTTGTACAGTTTCAGCTGAGTTTATGAGAGTCTGGGAATTTCTGTTTTCTTGCATTATACAGTTGGACAATTCCCACCACCCAAGAAGGCCTAAAGGCAGAGCTGAAGTGACTTCCTTCAAGGTACAGCTTTTTCTCCAGAAAAAGAATGAAATCTCAGACAGCAACAGGCAAACAGTGCTGCCCTGACCCTGGCACAGCACTGGGTGCAGAGACTGGAGCTGGGGCTTGTTTTTGCTGAACAGCCACTTTCCAGTGCCTCTCACCCCACCAGCCCTTCCAGCTCCCTCCGGCAGCTGCCTGACCTTCTCCCCTGCTGGGCTGTAGCCCTGAACCGTGCCCAAATAGCTGCTTTTAACAGCTCCTCATTGCCAAGCCTTTCCCGTGGCATCTGGTGGGGGTAAATTACCTTGTTAGACTTCTGCGATTGGAAGGAGATGCACTGCCAGATCAATGTGAGTGACAAAGCTGTATTCAACCATCATGGCCATGGGCATCTCACGGTGGAAATCGAATCCAAAGAAATACTGTATTAAAGCAGCTGTGAATAGAAGCACATAAGGAATTTATTTGCAGGTCTCAGGAACTGTCTTTGACAACTCAGAAAATACATGAAGTTTATGAGGGAACATGCTGTTAGGATCTCTACCAAGTTTGTAGGAGCAAACTCTTAAATCCCACCTTCTAGGCCAAATCTGCTCTAAATCTCTGACAACTATGTGCTAATGGCAAACAAGCCTTGGATCCAGGTGTTGCTAATGTAAGAGGAGTCTGGGGGAATGGCTGAGCCATGCACGTGATGAACATCCCCCGAACTGTGAAATGAAGTTGAAAGTGCAGCGATCTGTTGGGAAAGCAGGTACAGCAGTGCTCTGTCAGACGTTAATAGGCATGTGTGGCTGCTTTCATTATTCAACATTTGTTTGATAGTACCTTTCTCTTTCACTTTCTTATGGGGATATGAGCATCCTCGCAGAGGGCTCTGGTCCTGCACAATCACTGTCTGCCTACAGAACAGATTAAAATGCCTCCCCACCCCTGAGAACAAAATGGGGCATCTAATTGAAAGCCATGCTATGAGTGCTTCTCCATCCCCCTCCCTCCCCAGCACTACATCTTCATCGCATCTTTTGTCTGCTCGACATCAGATGCACCTTTCTTGCTTGCTCTGAATGAAAACAATCCCTGCTTTCCCACAGCGAGGATGAAAACCTCTTCACAGAGCATGAGCTCTAAATGAGAGCCGCACTTGCTCTGTGTACTTTGGGAGGCAGGAATATTTCGAGGGACTAAATTAATCCCTCACATTTTCAAAGTGAGTGGCACAGATTTCAACTTCAGCTCCCACAGTGGTTAAAGCAAGGCAGAGGAGATGGGGTCCCCTGGCTTTAATTCCCACAGAGCCCTGGCGTGACATGCAGCACAGCTCAGCTCTGCCACGTTCAAGGCTGTGGGCAGGGGTGGCAGATGTCCATCCTGCAGGATCCGTCTTCCTGCTGTCGCTTTGAGGAAAGCTTTTTTCCAATCCTCCAAGTGGAAATATCCAAGCTGTTGGGAAAAGGGTTACAGGGAAAGGGAAAAATTGCAATATGACATTTTGGGAGTACACACTGCCTGATACTCCTCCAAAACTGTGCAAAGCGTGCAGCTGTGGGGGGTTGAGAATTGCCTCTTGGTGCTCTTGCCTTCGAGCCAGCAGCATTTATGGGCTCAAAGGACTGAAGAGGCAGGGGCTGCCTTGGCACTGGGAGAGCAGCAGCCAAGAGATAGAGACATGACTGCAAAAAGCAGCTGTGTCCCAGCTTTGCCAGGCAGTAGGTGCCCTTGTGGAGGCCGGGAGCGAGCTGGAAAGCCAGTGATTCAGTGGAGTAGGGCTTGCCAGGTTGCCTCTTATGCAGGCACTGTTTGCAGGTGTGCCAGCCTGGCTCCCACCCTCCCAGCCACGAGTGGAGCCAGCAGTCCTCACCCACGATTTGGTGCCATCTGGGTCTGCACGGTGACTGATCGTGGTGCCCAGCTCAAACACACAGCCCCAAGGAGAATCTGGGTTTAGAGTTTCTTCCTGGCTTTGCTTTCTCTTGCAGCTTTTTCTGACATGATATTCCCTGCCCCTTCTTTCACAGCAATGAAATGTCAGACCTCTGGCCATGTAACTAGATCAAGAAATTCCAGCTCTCCACTCCCAAATGGGTAGAGGATACCAAATCTACTGAAAATCAATGTCCCTTATAAGCTGAAAAATTGTTGTTGCAGGAAGAAAGTCACACACAGCTGCTAGTTTTGATGAGTCCCTCTTACCTGGCTGTTCACCTGCTGGGCTCAGCTTCTCACTAAGGGGGAATAGTTTTATCCAAAACATAGATGAGAGCACAAAGTGCTAGTTCAGAGAAGGTTACCTTGGAAAAGAGAGGGAGAACCTTCTTTTCTAAAGGCAAAGAGGGAGTTTTTGATCCGACGCAGACTTCTCCCCGGGCTGTCACAACAAGCAGCTTCTAATCGAGGTTGCCCTTGCAGAGTGCAATGTCTCTTGACAGGAAAAAGGCAGAGATGTGCTGCTTCAGAACAGCTGTTATTTGAAGGCAGCAAGTAACCCCGTGTCTTGCTGTGTTTTCCCCAGTTTGGATACAAGTACAGTATCTTCTGTGTCTATAGGCAGAGGACACACTTGAACAGCAGCCCTTGCATCCCACAGTGCTGCACGATATGCTTCACATCATTAGGAAGCCTCCCAGCTCTTACACTAATTGCAATTGTCTGTCCGGGTGCAAATGATGAAGATGGGATCAGCAAACCTCACTAGTATTTCCTGAAAGCTGCAATGTGCAAGTGAGGGGTACTCACTTTAATTTCAGAATTGAAATTCCAGTCTGTCAGTTGCCACTTGGAACAGAAAAAAATTGTCCCTATTGTGGAGGGGGTGGACTTTGTTATATTGGTATAAGCAAGGTTTTAGCCAAACTTCTTTCAGGCCCATTATGGAAATTAATGTCTTCCTGTCTTCCCTTCCTTCTTAAAGATACACAGATGCATTTGTCTTGATGCCGTAAAGGCAGAGCTTAGTTAATCATTGTGCCTAACATATCATGCATTTTTAATGTTCTGATTTTTATCAGATTACTCACCTCATAGAGCTTCATCATGTCTAAATTCTTTAAATATCCCTCTTGTACTCTTCCTTAAAGCAGTATGCAACAGCAATGGTTACCACCTGCATTTTACCACGTGTCCTTTTTCCTCTCTTCTTTTCAAATGTTTGACACAACTGGGCAGAGTCGACTTTCCATTTTCTCCATGTGAGACATTGCTCAGTGGCAGCTGCTGAAAGAAAAGCCCCATCATAATCAGTGTGTTTTGCCTGTAGCATAAGGCATTTCAGAAACATTGAAAAGCTGAAAGGAAATAGCAGCTAAGTTGGAAATCACGAGCTCAAATGTGCACTTCCATTTCAGAGATTAAATTAGAAAAATATATTATCGTAAATTTAAAACAGGATCATCATCCAGCCTGACAGCTCATCTGGCCTCATGCTGGGTTCATATTGAGGGAATTTGGGCTAGTGTCCAGCCTCAGAATCCTCATATCTCTGGTGTTCAAAGGCTGGATTGAGCTTTGGGGCGGTGCTGCTCGGTGGGGAGCACCAGAGGTTTCTGCTGGAGCAACCTGCTGACTGAAGCACTTTGTGAACTCAATGACATACCAGCAGTTCTGTGTTAAAGTGCTGCTGACCCATTGAGAGTGAGGAGGAAAAGGAACATAATGGTGAACAATTTGCACAGCTGGAATAACTGAGATCAAATGAAACAGTCCCGTGGAGAATATAACAGGCAGGTAAACAAACAACCATTTCCCGGACACCTGGAGCATTGCAGTCCTACTGGATAGGTCACCTAGCTGCAGTTTCTGGGTTTTAGGTGACATTAGACAATCCCCAAGTGACAGCAATACTGGAATGAAACTGCAGGGTGTTTTCTGTACCTCAGCCAATATGTCCTCAGAATTAAACCAGGGATCAAACCCAAGACTCCGAGTGGAACATGCACAACTTTGCAGCAGGTTGGGAACTCTCTGATCTGTGGCTCCTAGCTTTGTTCCTTTGGTGGCCCCAGGGCAGAGACTCTCAAAACAGCTCTGCAGAAAAGGTAATAACATTTGGGAAACATTCTGTATCCCATCCTGCTAGTGGTAAACATTAGTAGTGATTCTGTTCCTTGTTGTCACTGTAGGGTCTTCCACTGCCCATATTCCTGCCCAGCAGAATTCCTCCATGGGTTATCTTTCCTTTGTTTTCTCTCTTTCAACCATTTTCTCCATGTAGACAGTGGAATAGGTGAATAGACTGTTGTGTGATACCAAGCCCCATCTCTCTTTTTGGTGAAAGCAGGAGAAAATGGATGCACATCTCTGTTACGAACCAGATTAGGGAGATGCCTTCATTTCATCATCTCTAAAATGGGGGAAAGGGTCTAGCCTTGACAGATAGGGCATCTTTTCTATGCACAGCTGTTTCACTGGACCTTTTGAGATTCCCAGTGCTCATGTGGAGAGCAGAAACTCCATAGGAAAACTTCAGTTCTACATTAATGAAACAATCAAGCTGCAAGGCTCTGCTAAGAAGGAAGACAGCATCTTCAAAGAGAGTTGAAGAATCAAATTGAGAGGTTAGATACACCATTTATTTAGCATGGCTAAATGGGTTGCTACTGTGCACCAGCAAGAGGGGCTGGGCCAACCATACTCTTTGACTACTATACATGTAAGGTAAAATATTTAAACTTAAACCTTTCATTTTTCAGTCTTTTCCTCCAAGTAGAGAATTAACGCATGCAGGATATCAAAATAACTTCTAGAAGTTGAGCCAGAACAAAGAAGTGTTACCCAGGAGAGAGGCTGCTTCACAGCTTTTTTGGAATGAGATATGCTGTTCAAGATGGTTTAATGAAGAGAAAAAGAGAGATGTCAGCAGGCTGTGCATATGGAATAGGGTTAGTTGTCTTGAGAGAAATTAAAAATAGGTAGATTATTGTGCCAATTTTTCCTGTCTTCTATCATAAATGGTCTCAATATCTATCTGGGAAACCACTGGGAAGATACACAAACTAGAGGAGCAAAGCAGCACAAAATGTACAACAGGATCACTGAGTGAGGGCCACTGGTAGAGAGCAGAGTCTGGGCAGAGAACAGGAAGGGTTCAGACTTATTTCTTCATTCAAACACAGCTGAAGGAAGTCCTTTCTTCTTAGTAGTATGACTTTTGGCTCCATGGTACAAAACCATGAGAAATGCCATGTCAGTCCCAGCAGGTCTGCAGGGGTGGTGGTACCTGGGCCAGCATTGCTGGGTACGGTGACATGTCACAGGGGGAGTAAGTTGTATAATGCTGAATTAGGTACCAGTGCTGAAATGAAGTGTCTGTGTGCAGCATGCAGGCTCACACACCAGCTCCTGGAGAGTAAAGTGAGGTTCAGCTCTCACAGAAGAGTCCAGTGGAATGTGAGATTCATGTGTGGTGTGAAGAAAGAGATCCTTTTCTCTGAATGGAAGTCTACAGCGCTATGAGGTTATTGCCATAGCTGGAGAGGGAAACTCATTCCCACAGACTTACCCACCCAGAGTTCATTCTATTTTTATTGTTATTGATCCCACCAAAGCCAGTGTCAAGACTTTCTATGAAGACAGTTTTAAAAGAAATTGTGATGCCATATTAGAACGAACAGCTGAATTTTGACTTTTCACAACCAGTAGGAAAAGTTGCTGAAGGTCTTTCCTCAAGAAAAGGACATGGGTAGTCCAGAGAATGTTAATTCAGTAGCAAGGCCCATAGAAAGAATCCTGAAGGAGAAGATTCCAAGCTTGCCAGCCTCTTGGTTGAGAGCCTGTGCTGTCTGGCTCCATCATGAAATGTGATGACAGTCTGCTGAGGATTGTGAGTTTACATCTGGAAAATATCATTGATCCTTGCCCATGAGCTCTCTGTCTAGGACATGTGCTTTTGGGCACAGTTAGAATCAAGAATACAGGTGAGATAGAGTTTAGATCAACTTTCCTTCTACATTAGAATAAAGACACAGTTCTCGTTAATATGTGCTGATCTCTGCATGTCTCCATTATATGGTTATATAAATCTATGATTATTTCCTACATAAATGAATGAAGGGACATTTATTTCAGAATTACATATTTCTTGTCACCAAGATGAGCTTGGCTGGAACCACCCACACAGCCCAGAAATGAAGCATTTTCTCCTGTCAGCTGTCTCCTAAGTAAAACCAAAACAATGTCTTTGGACTTGCTGATCCAACTTGTGGGTCTGGCATTCAAAAGAGAGAACACTAAAGCAAGGAGTTGGTATATAGGCTTGATTTCACCAATTCTGTTGCTCTAGAACAAGGAGTCTGGTGCCTGCTGTCCTCTCTGATGGGCTATAGAGTGAACCAGCACGAGGAGAGTGATCAGGGCTGGCACCAGCTCAGTACTCTATACTCGAAGTATACAGCATGGTCCTTCTTGCAAGGAGCTCACACAGACTAATTACACCTTTCATCTGAATGATGTTTCCTTTGACCATTTCATATTTTTCCAGCAGTGCTTTTAATATTATAAAGCCTCCTGGCTCTTCAACTTTCCTGTTTCAAATGCATCCTGGGCTCTATTCAAAATTATGATACAATCCCAAAAGTTTGAACGTAAGCCAGGCTCTCTCTTTCCCAAACTGGCAGGCTGCAGGGGAAGCAATGAACATATTTTTCACAGTTATGCATCTCGCATCTGACTCAGGTTGTTGTTATTATGCAGTAAGTGTTTCAGTCTGAACATTAAAGAAAAGAAAAAATGTTTAGGTCCTGAGGGGGGAACAAAATCCACTAATCCAACATAGGCTTTATTTGCTTGTTGACTACCAACTGGTGTTGAGAACGGCGGGACTCCCAGAGCTTCAAACAAGATTAGAGAGTAGGAACTAGGACATTTATTTCAACTCAGATTCTTATTTAAGTCTTCATTCTCGCTACACAGCTAGGTATTTGGACATCTGGCAGAAACTCTTGGCTGTACACAAGTTCTGAAAATGTTGTTAATCTTTAAAATCAATATTGCATTTAGGAAATTGCTCACCTACCTCCGTGTTTGTGAGTGCTAATTCATCCATATGCCATTTCTTAAGTCATTAACTATGTAGGAAAAGGCATTACTTTCTCTTTATCACTCTTGGACAACTTATACCCTCCTATACTCATGAATGTATAAAAAACATTATTACTATTTTTTCATATCAACTGAAAGATTTTAAAAAGTTTTGTAAGTGATTTCTCTAACTGGAAACCAAGTGCTGGTTAAAAAGTATGTGAACATACCAAACTCATTAGGTGAGAATATGCTGGGCATTGATGAGTTGCAATGTGGCCCCTCTGACCTCAAAAGAGCAGTTGTCCCACCTGTAATTAATGCTCTGAATCTCATACTATTTAAATAGTAAGCTGAGTCTTGCTTTGCTTAAGAGTTGGAAGGTTTGAAATAGAGACTGTGGAAGTCAAACAATGGGGTGGCTATTGTAATTTTCTAGTGCTGCTGTATTTGATTTGCCTTTAACTCAGTTAAGTATCTTGGCAAACCTTTAGTCTGAAATCTGTAGAGGCTGAGCATCACACCCTGCTAGGCCTATCAACAGATGGAGGAATTGCTAGAGGCAAAATGTATATCTTTATGCTACCTTTTTTTTTCTCCTTCCATCATTATACTAATCATGCATTGAAATTACTAGTAACCTCAGAGACTGCCAGATTTGTTTGTGGCAGAGGGTGACCCTGGAAAAGTGTGGGACAAACAGACACAGGTGGTAAGGGTTTTCCCAGCATGGGCTGATTTTTGTTGTGGGAAACTTGGAAGCTGATGGCGAACAAGGAAATAGGGTTTGCATCCCAGAGGGCAGAGAGTTTGGAAAATATGAAGGTGTTTGGATTGCAGATAAGCAGTTGTGCATGCAACAGATGTGACCTGAGTTCTCCCCTGCTCTTGAGGTCAGAGGAGAGCAGTCAGCCCCATGTGCTGAGTGGGGAGGACTAGGCAGGGAAGCTGCAGGGACCTCATGCCATGTCTGTGCCCTTTGTGGAGGAGACAAAACCTGTCACTATCCCCATGATGCTCTGACACTGAGCCCTCCAAGCCTGGACCACTGTGGCAGCCCTTCTCATTCACACTATGGCACTTAGTTCTTACAGGAAGGAGATCCTGAATACACCAAGTTCAGTTAAGGTCTGGCAAAGACACAGGGGAAAAAAACCACCTTAAATTCAGTCAACTTCCCTCCAGTGTGCATATACTGACCAAATGAGCTGGAAAGAAATTAAATAAAGAAGTCCATGCATTTTCTCTTTACTGAACTTGCTAACCTTTTCTTTGTTAATCATTAATCATAAGGCTAACTAAGTTACTGTGGGAGTGAGCTTGTATTTTATATATATATATTCCCCCAGATAATGCTGTCTAGTGCAGGTGCCCACATGTTGCTGGAGTACCCAGTGATGTCACTAGCTGAGGTTTTTCTCCCATGTACTCAGGGAACTGTTAGGATTGCAGACCACTCACACTCCACAGCAAACTCCTCTGGCATCCTCTCACATAGTGCGTTTAATCCGTCCTCCTTTAAAAGGACAATTCTCTTTACAAGCAAAGCTCTTTAACAGGAGACACATCCCAGAGAACTATTTGCTCCAGTTGCTCTCTGTGTGATATTATTTTATTTTTTTAAGAAAAACAACCCCAAAACTTTCCAAAATAGTCTGTGGACTAAAAAAAAACCAACCACAAGTGCAGATGAACATTAATATACAACATAAATATGAAATGAAATTCAATCATGCAGAAATTGCCAACAACTTATTATAGATGAATGGGATGGGAAGTACATTTTGTCTAATCCCAAGGCATTTTAAAATAATTCTTTGGCATCTTCTCACCTGAAATGTACCATCTTATTGATTTTGAGCTGACTTTTGCAGATTGACTCCAGCTGCCTATTTGGCTTTTATGCTTTCAAGTCCTCAACTGCCCAGAAAATGGTGCCACTGCCATTTTTGAAGATGTTTTTAGTGTAACTGCTTTAAGGTGAACCAGAACAATAACCCAGAATGAGAGCAGCTGAATAATCACACCAGCCAGCTGGGAATCATGACCACACAGCCACAGCTGAGCTCCTTTGCGATGGGATGGAAAATCTGGGTCTTTTTGAGGATTAACCAGTGACACAACCAGGAGAAAATATTTTCAATTGGAACAGGATTTTGTCAATTTTCACTGTGCAACATGGTCAAATGTGAAAGAAATGTCAGGTCACTTATTACAACGATTTATCTGCCAGCTAAATTGTTCCTCCTCAGGCCTTCTGGCAATGTTCAAGACCTCCTAAGATATCTTGCAGGCTGCCCTCAGATTTTCTTTTATCAAGTATATAGCTCTTTGCAATGGAGAACAAGCCCAATCAGGGCATAAACACCAGGGCAGAAAAAAAAAAAAGATAAAAATAGAACTGCAGATATGGGAGTGAAATAAGAGCATATCTCACTTTCAGGGTTGGAATTGCATTTCAGGGCTGGTTCACTGAATCATGAACTTGGACTGAGAGGTTTCCTGCTCTGAGCACTTAGCAAGTCCATTCGAGTGTACATGGGGGAGTGAAGGCTGGCTGTGTGATTTCCCTCTGCGAGTTTATGGTTAATATCATCTTCAGTCCTGACAAATTTATGCAGAATGAGAACATTTCAAACACAGCAAACTCGAATGCTGTCCAAACACCTTCCTGTTTGGCAAACATCATGGACAGAGTTCAAATATACCTTGCAGAAACAAGTGTGAGTGAGCATCACAGACACTTGAGTTTGTGTGGCAGGTCCCTGGTGCATCCAGCACCAGTGTGGGAATCTCCTGCCACTGCTTGGAGTGTCCAAACACCATGAAAATGCAGTTGAAGAGCAGGATGCAGAAGCTCATATTTCTTCCAGCACCTTTCTTTGCTGTGTCACTTACTGGGATACCTTTGTGCCTGAGGTAAAGTGCTCTTGGCAAAAGCACCAAATTTCTTTCAGCCTGAAAGGCATAAAATGACCTCAAATGCTTGCTGATCTGGAATTCTCCAGAGCAGGATTTAACTCTCATAAAGCCAGATTAGAGTAAGTTTTCTGCAAAATTCACTGTGCCTGGGGTTAGAATTGATACTCCAACCTTGTTGGAAAGAGGCTCAGGTTTGTGACTCCGAGATGCTGCTAATGCTCGGGCAGTTCAGGTCTGTAAAAACCTGCTGAGGGTTCCTCTGATTGTTTTGTAAGACTTCTTTTTCTATTTAGGCAGAGAAACTATCCAAAGATATTTACAATATCCCCTCCACTCAGTAAAACAATTTCTGAATTTCTTAGGGGGCATTCCAAATGGAAGGTATGTAGGTTGGAAGGAGGACACTTCTCAGCATAGCTCATTGTGGAGATTCCAAAGCTGAATGAAGGACTCAACATTCAGCTACTGTGGTTTGGGGTGGTTTTGGCTCTTTCTTCTACTCTTATCCTATAAGTCATTATACCAGAGGAAATTAACATCCCCTCATCCATCACAAGGATGGAGATGCCTTCCTTGTGCTGTTGTGCTGTTGCACTCACCAGTTGCTGTGCCACCTGCTCATGACCCAAGCACAGGGTGCAGATGGAGCCCCTTGCTCTGAGCACAGACCTGTGCCAGCCCTCAGCCACCTCCTGCTCACTGCTAGAGGGAAGAAGACAGGTCAGGGCTTGTGGTGACCATGTGGGTAAACTGATTTTGGCTGACCTGGCCTTTCCTTCCCATCTGTAAGCTCTCAGCAAATACCTTCACAATAGAGGATGAGGCAGAAATGATTCTAGCACCTGGCAAAACGAAGCAGGTGACTGAGAGCTTGAACAGCAAAATCTCAAGCAGATCCCCCAATTGTAGCTTGTTGGATACTTCCTTTCATCCCTGTTGGAGAGGATCCAGTGCTGCCCAGCAGCTCCTGGAGCTCAGCAAAATGACAGAACAGCATGCCAATAATTCTGACATAACAAGAATGACACATTAATCTCACAGCTGGGCATCACTAGCGATGGCCAAAACTCCATGCAGACAGAAATCAAAGGAGAGTTGCACTGTTTATAGGTCACAGCATTCAAGGGAACCCAGGGTACCTGTCCCCCAGAGGAGAGTGGTGGTTTTGAGCACAATGCGGTTTGTGTGGTGCAGCGATAAAAAAATGGAGCATTTCTTTCGTGTAAATTGTAGCTTTGGTTTTTGAAAATTAATCACAGCAGGTTAGAGGGCCCAACACAGTTTTAGAAAGAGACAAAAGCATGGTAATCTCTGTAAAAAAATAGAAAATAGTGTGTTACAACAGCAACACTGCCAGCATTACATCTAATGTGGAACAACAGGGGCTCTGCTAAGCAGACATCACTTCACCTTAAGCATTAAGCTAATTCCTCCTTACCATCAGGAGACAGCTCTCCTGTCAATCACTTCTGGGTGCATGACAGCTTATGGCTTAACTGCTCCTATCTTGTATCATTTAACCAGATAGTATCTGTTTTGACATTCATGACTGAGATACTTGGCTTGTAATTGGGAATGAGTACAACAGAGCAGAACAGAGTGATTTCCTTCCCCAAGGATGGTTGTTAGGGTGATGTGGCACTCCAGTGCTTAACTCACTGCATGATAGAAACCCTCCCACTAATGCTGCAGAATAGGGGAAGCAAAGGCTCCTCATTTGTGATTAAAAACTCCTTGGGAAAAAGGGACTTGTCCTGCAGGTACACAAGCAAGGTGACACTGACCAGGTGCCAGTGGCCTCATCCATAGTCATGTGTTGGGCTCTGCATCAAGCAGACCCTGAAACTGGCACAAAGCTGGGGAACACAAGGATGTGGTGAGGCAGGTGAGGTGCACTGCTGCAGAGGCAAAGCCCTGAGCATCAGCACACCATGGGCCTGAGCTGCATTCTTTCCTTGAACAGTGTGTTATTTGGGTTTGTTTTATGTATTTAAGAGAATTCTGGATTATGAAAGTATGTTATCTCACAGAATCACAGGATATTCAGAGTTGGAAGAGACACACAAGTATTATCAAGTCCAACTCCTGGCCCTGCACAGGACATCCCTGAGAATCACACCATGTACATGAGAGCATTGTCCAAATGCTTCTTGAACTCTATCAGGCTTGGGACCATGACCACTACCTTGGGGAGCTGTTCCAGTGCCCAAACACCCTTTGGGGGAAGAATTTTATCCTGATATCTAACCTAAACTTACCCTGATGCAACTTCAGGCATCTCCTGCCCTGGTTGCTATTTGACCTCCTCCATTTAGTGGAGGATAATGTGTAGACACCATGATATAAACTGCTGTGGTGGATTCTGCTTCCATCTGAAGGGGGAAAGTGGTTGGTGTCTGAAAAAGGGGAGCCAATGCTTCCCTACTCCATACCTGCCAGACCTCTGGGTTTTTCCCTAATTCAAGTAACACAAAAACTGATGCTGAATATTTGATTATCACTTAGATCAGAACCAAGATGGAGAAAGAAATGATTCTACACTACATGTCAGAACAACACTACTATTCTTTCTGAATATGCAGAATAAAAGAAAACTGATAAAGGTATTGATGGCACAAACTAGCAAGAATTATGAGACCAGAGGAGGAGATTGAGTTCCTTGAGCTGTTTGATGTAGCCATTACTGTCAGGTGAGCTTCCTAATTAGTGCACGTATCTCCTTCTAATTGCATGGATCAGGGTGCTTTGTCTTTTCAATAATCTATAGAGCTGTACCTGGTATTAATCTTATTAATGGAAGTATTAGACTGCTTACAAATTAATTTCCATCTTGAGATTATCTACTGGATGTGCTTGTGTGCAGAGGGGTTTCTTTCCTCTGAACTGTAAAAGTAGGAATCCCCCCAAAGTTCTCTGAATTTGAAGATTTACACTTTCAAAGTTGACTCCTGATGCTGAGACATCTTATGCAGATTTTGAATGTCCAGATACAGGAATTGTAGTCTTTCATTTCTGCTCTTGAAAACAGTCCTGCAGTTTGTATCACATGGTGTGTTGTATTGGCAACAACTTTGTTGATTACAGTGTGATGATTTCAGATTAAATTTTAATAATGCTGTTGAGTGGAAAGGTTTTGTTGACTGGTGTCTCTGAGAAGGGAAAAACAGCCTGTGGGACCATTCATTGAAGCCAAAAAAGACTTTTGGGTTTTAATCCAAGAAAAGGGAGTTCAAATGGGAGTAAAAATTTAGGCTTCCAACCTCCATTTGGTCACATCCCTCATTGAAGTTCCCAGTTGTCAGAATTGTTGCCTTTGATGACGTTTCTCCCTTCTCAAAAGAGAACTCTTGCAGTATAAGTGACTCTTAAGGTGGCAGGAAGCAGGAGAAGCAGCTCTGGAGCTGAATGTCACAGCTAGGAAGAAAAGGACACATGAAAATTAGCTGAAGACTATGAACAAAAACTCAGTAAATGACTGTTGATGTCTCCTGAGCATGTTTGAATGTATGGACCCAGGCATCTTCTTTTTAAAAACCAAAGAAAAGATAGTAAATTGATTTCTACTATGCATTTACTGTTGAAGAAGAAAAAAAACCTGCAGCTGTCAATTACATTCCTGTATTTTTGCAAGTCTGGGTTTAGACAGGATATTTTTTTTTTAGGAGCTATTAAAAATTTTCCAAATGAATGCCATATGGAAGAAAGTATTTTTTGGAGGTGCTTACACCTCAGATGCTGATTTTCTCTGTAGATACCTGTGTGTCTTGCACACTTGGTGGCACCCTGTTCCTGCAGGAGTGAAGCAGCCCAGGTAACCACAAGGCTCTCACCTCTGTGCCTGCTCTGCCTGGAAATAAAGACTGCAACAGGCTCTCCTCCATGTAACTTGGGAATTTAAGTTTAAGAGGAGCCTTTTCTCATAGATTCTGTACCAATTTAAAGCCTGCAGGATGAGTAACAAAGCAGGCATTAGGATGTAAACTCACACAGAGGCAAGCTTACAGCTTAGTCTTGCTGACAGCAATGGTCTTGGCTGGGATGCACAAGGGCACAGAGATACAGTGCTACCACAAGCTGAGTATTCACCCCTAAACAAAATACTAATCCATCCTTCCTTCTCTGGAGCTAATCTGCCCAGTGAATGGGAGGCTCCTCTCACCCAGGGAGACACAAATAAAGTCGTTTAACCCAACAGTTGAGAGAAAATCCCCTCTAGAAAAACGCCATTTCAAGAGTGCTAGACCTTAATATAGGCAGTTGTATTTTTTCTACCTCACATTGATGGAGCATGAAAGTTAAACATCTAATCATTTAGATTTCTATTAGAAACACAAGCAAAAATTGAAGTGACAATAATATAATAGTACTATGTTTGAGCCACCGTTGCCACTGGTGTTTGAAGCTTGAAGCTGTCAGGAACTCTAATGAAATGAAATTGAAGTGACAAAAAGAAACAATTCCTTGTTTAAAGCATTTATTTCTGCACTCCTCCTTGGATGTAGCTGCTGTGTGACAAAATGAGTGGAGATGGGGAATGCACCATCCTAGCTGTGCTGAGACCCTTGTGCTTGGGGCAATTCATGACTCTGTGTGCCCAAAGGATGCTGAGCCTGGCTGCAGTGCAACCCTGAGAGCAAACCTGTCTGTCTCCATGCCATAAAGCAAAGGTGGACACAAACTAAGTGAAGGCACTTAATTTCAGCCTAAAAGTCACTGTGCATTAAAGACATGTATTGATCTCCATACTGTGCTAGTACTCTATGAGTGATTTCTTATGTGTCAGGTGAGAGACATGAATGGAGACCTAATTAAAGTGTATACAAAGTACACACAGTAAATCTCTTTGGTAATGTCAGTCTGCTTTGGAGCAGCCCAGGAGCGCAAACAGGATAGCATAAATGAAAGATAAAGAAATACTAATAGTCTGTGATGTTTCCAGAACAACAGCTTAGCTTGTGAGACACTAACATGAAGCAGCTGGGAATATTGAAGGACAAAAAGTGCCATTCCTGGGACATGTTTCACAGCACTAAACCACAAAACAACGGGAATTTTTCTCTTAACTTAAATAACAGCCCTGTGTTCCTCCCCTGTGTCATAGCCATTATTCCATCACTGTTTTAAATTAATGCTGTCTCTCTATCTGTGATCCATCCCAATAGGTTTTTATACCCACAAGAACATTGCAGAGACAAAGAGAGTGCAGAAATACTAGGGAAGTGAAAAAAATGATTATTATTTTAGTATTAGAGATCTCTCAGTATTAGAACAAGGAGATGTAGTTTGTTTTATGACAGTGCTACTGTCCTTTGAGGAGGAACAGCCCCTGCTCCCAGTGAGCTGGGTAAGGTACCAGGATCCCCACATTCAGCTTTAGCTTGGGCTGAAGAGCTCACAGCTACAATGAATTAACAGCTTTATGGGAACATTGTCAAAAGCAAAAGCATTTTGTATGTGTCTGTCAGGGTGGATGAAAACAGATGCAAGTTTTTTCTGCCTTCAGTCCTTGCTAGTTGGAAATTCTGGTGGGGAAGTTATACACAGCTGCTTTCTGCTTTTGGGAAATACCATGGCCAAGGTAATAAATACTAGTGGAAATAAATATCACAGTATATTGGCTTGGGCATAGCATGGCACTAACTTATCTCTACAGCTTTTTGGACTGGAGCTGGCTTGTGCTTCTGCACAAAGGAGCTAAGGTCCAGGTCAAAGTACTAAACATCTGACTTCCCCAAATGACTACCCAGACCTGAATTACAGCTGGTTTGGGTTTGGGGTTTTGGGTTGTTGTTTTCCTTAGCTTCTCCTGGAGATGGGACTCGAGAGTTTTTCCAAAAGGTAGCATTTCTTTCTTATAAAAGCCTGGTCCAGAATCTGCACTGTATTCCCTCTAAACTCCCGCAGTGGTCCTTGAACAAGGAGAAAGCTATTCCCAGCCTTTTATCTTGGCTGTGTGGCCTGGGACCAATTTAAATTTTACTCATCTATTCTCTTCATTAAGTCTGCATTGGGGTGAGAGTCTTCTCTTTTACCTCTGGGTTTCCTTACATTGTGCCTGTGCCCCTCCTGGATAATGTGATGGAGCAGGGCATGCTAAGGAAATCTGCTCATTTGTAAAGCCAGTCATTAATAAGAATCAAGATGGCTTTACCACAGGGGTGCCAACATCACTTGGCTGACAACGTCCCTTACGATCCTGGAGAGATTTTAATGGATTGAACAGGTTGATGTTGTCATTTTCAATTTGCTGAACCATCTGACAGTGTTCCCAACAATTAGCACGTACAAAATATGGAAATATGTTATCTTTTGCATTAAAAAAAGAAGACGGGAAGCTGCCTGGTCTCTGGAGTTGTATAACAACTTGTTATTCTGAAGTGCTTGCTTTGACTTTAAATAGATTTCAGTACAGCAGAGTCACCCTAACCTTGGGATAAATTTAGCTGTCGCCTGAGTCAGTAGGGTTTGGGATCATTAAAAGCCGATCAGGAATTAGCACGTGCCTCCTGTGGTTTGTACTGCAGGATGTGGCAGTTCTGCTCGTGCAGCCCAGTGGTTGGCAGTGCTGGCAGACACAAGGGGACAGAGGGATCACTGCTGAGACCCCCATACACAGTGCCCATCGTTTCACCTCCTTCACCTCCATGACTCCCACCCCACTGTGCACAGCAAAGCATGGGAGGGAGCAAAGTGGCTCACCCAAGGTTGTGCAGAGGGATGGACCCAACCTCCAGTCACCTCATCCCCCAGCTCCTGCTGTGTGGCTGAGAGAGGAGGAAAACCAGAATTAACACTTATGAATCAGGATGTGCTGAAATGGGGTCATCCACCCTTGCTTGTTGGGATGAAAAGGTTGCTTTTGTTTCTGGAGTGGGCATGAGAACATGAAATGCAGCTGTCAGCTAAGGAGAGACTGAAAGGAACACCTAACATCAAAAACCTAAAGGCAGCAGGCATATTTTTAGTGCAATGGCAGTTGCAGTCATTTTAGACCCACCATATCTTGGATTAAAAAGAAATACATCTTCTGGCTCCTGACAGTGGGGCTGTTGCTTACACTGCCTGTGACGTGGGTGACTTCTCTGGGAGAGGGGCAGGTTGAGGCGGTATCCAAGCTCTCCAACAGAATGAGGGTTTTGCATTGAATTCCTATTGCAAAGTAGTAGGAGGTTCCACTTAGGAGAGGAAGGGTTCATCCCCAGGTTTTTCCTTCCCACCCCTCAGGAAGCATCTTGTGCAGCTATGTTGGGATATGCCTGTGATTTTGGGCACATCCTTACCTTCTACTCTGCTTTTCTCTTTGCCACAGCTGCTGAGGAGAAGAAGAGATTTGTGGAGCATCAGGAGATTCATTCTGATTGCATATGGCTTTTGTGGGAACCACAGATGAAATATTTCTTTAAATGAAGCAAGCCAGGATGGGCTTGATGACATGTCCCCACCTAGGACGAGGGCAGGAGTAAGACCTTCTCCCACAAACCCCTGCCATCAGGGAATTGACCCTTATTTTTCACTCTATAGCAACAGTTGATGAATAATGGCTCAGGTGTTGCTACCTGTGGTAAGGCAGGTCCTGTAACCCAGGAGGTCAGAGCTGTGCTTGGCAGGCTGCATCTGTCTTGGTACTGAGAGCAGCACTCAAGCCAACAGCCAAATACCTTGTCTTCTGGATATGCAACAGGATAAGGGGACAGAAAGCAAAGAGGGGAGCCCCAAAGCTGGCACCTGACCTTCATGCATGGATTCAGTGATGCTCTGGTGTCTGCAGCTCTCCATGCTTCAGATTTCTGTGTTTTTAACCTCTGGGGACTCCTCCAGGACTTTGGTGTGACCACTCATGGCTTGTAGGAAAAGCCAAACATGGCCAGAAGGGCTGTGTTGTGCCAACCAAACATTTGAGACTTTGAGCATCAGCCTCATGTATATGTAGAAAATAAAAGTCTTCTCCTCAACCATCCAAACCCTGAGCCAGAAGTGTAGGAAGATTTTGTTTCTTTGCAGGTTTTCGTGCTGCTTTTCCTGGAGACAGTTTTGAGAAAGACTGTCAGAATATCTTCAACAAAATGCTAAAGAAACACACTGGGAACTGTGAAGGCTCAGAATTGAATATAAATATGATCTGACAAGCTGCTTCATTTGGTATCATTAAACTTCACAGTTAGACTTTTTTTGAAGACCAAATTATCATGTAAAAATATGCCTGTAGTGTTAAACTTGAGATGAAAACTGCTTATTTTTGTGTTTAGTGTAATAACTAGCAGAAGGAAAAGTTTCTCTGGTCTAATGTTTCGTAGGGTTTTGATTTTTACATTTATAGCAGAATTAATTATGAATAATATTCATGATGCTGCAAACACACGGGGGTTATAAAAGTGAGGAAAACCAGGGTGATTTTAGGGTTATTTGGTACTCTGAGGTTTAGACCAAAAGTGAAAGGCACAGACTAACATAGCTGAGCAGCTGAGTTAGAGCATCCCGAGCAGGAGGGAAGAGCTCGCTCGCAGCTGGAGCATAAATACCCCGATTTTTAAATCAGAAAAGGGACTGCGATGTTTCCCGGGCAGGGCGATGTCAGAGGGACCCGGGTGACCGCTGGATGTCACTGTTAAGTCACAGAAGCGCCCCGGGCACCCCGAGCGATGCCCCTGTGCCCCTCTCCCCGGGCTGCAGGGCTCAGCGGCAGGGACAGCTCTGCGCTGGGGACAAGAAAACGTCGCTTTTGGTTTTTTTATTTTTAAGAGTTATGCAACGTTCAAAGCGCTAAGGCACAGCTGTTCAAAGGCAAGGTGAAATTTAAGACAGCAAGAAAAGAAAGCGAGATTTAGCTTTATCCTTCCTTTCGAGCAAATCTCTATACCCAAACCAGCGTACTGAGCACTGCCTGGGATGTGGGTTTGTTTGGATGTTCATGGTGTGGGGATTTGTGGGCGACTTGATTTTCCTGCTCTTAATGCTGTAGGAGTGAAAAAGGAAAATGTTGTAAGTCATAGGCATAAACAAACAATCTTGATATTAAATCAGAGCAAGGCATCCTGCTGCAATCTGGGTGTAGTCCTCAGGACTTTTCTTCCAGTGCATGGATATATGGATAAATTCCTTCCATATCTAAATACATGCTCAGTATTAGAATCATAGCATCACAGAGCCATAGAATGATTTGGGTTGGAAGGGACCTTAAAGATCATCTAGTTCTACCCTCCTGCAATGGGCAGGGACACCTCACACCAGCCCAGAGTGCTCCAAGTCCCATTCAACCTGGCCTGGAATACTCCAACCTCTCTGGGCAACCTGTTCCATGTAAGTTCTGCCAATAAATACTTCAGGAAGCACTGCCCTCGAAGAATTTCTTCCTTATATCCAATCCAAACTGACTGTCTTTCAGTTTAAAGCCATTCCCCCTTGTTCTATCAGTACATGCCCTTGTAAACAGTCCCTCTTCAGCTCTCTTGTAGGCTCTTTCAGGTACTGAAAAGCCAATTTGGGTCATGTCGAAGCCTCCTCATCTCCAGGCTGAGCAACCCCAATTCTCTCAGCCTTTCCTCATAGGAGAGGTGTTCGCTGGACAAACTGACTGTCTTTCAGTTTAAAGCCATTCCCCCTTGTTCTATCAGTACATGCCCTTGTAAACAGTCCCTCTTCAGCTCTCTTGTAGGCTCTTTCAGGTACTGAAAAGCCAATTTGGGTCATGTCGAAGCCTCCTCATCTCCAGGCTGAGCAACCCCAATTCTCTCAGCCTTTCCTCATAGGAGAGGTGTTCGCTGGATATTTAGGTAATGTTCTCCTAAAGGATGCTAGAAATGCCTTTCTCTGGGTGTCTCCTATTTCCCTTCGTTCATACCTTTGGCATCATCTTTTTTCTGTACAAACTGTGAACAGAGTGCCCTTCTCTGTATTTTTAATGCCAAAGCCATGGAAAATGGGCTCATATCAAAGCCTCACTCAGGAGCAGGCCTGCTTGATGGCCATTTTTACTAGAAACCAGCCTGTTTTTCTTAATGTGCCATCACAGAAATTTCCTTTGAAGGAATGACTGTTCTTGAATTCACAATGGGCTGTGATAAATCATGAATTCCAAATAGTTTTTGTTTGCAAAAATTGCTCACCTTTTTTCATATAAGTAAGCCAGCATAGCTGTTTGCTCCAGCCCACAGTAACTCCCCATGGGTCCTGTGGGGGCCAGTTCCTGTGCTATTCCTACCAGTACCAACCTGGAGGAACCCTCCTGATGGCAGGTTCAGCCTCCAACTCATCACATCTTGCTTTAAAATTCCCCTGCCTGATGCCATCTTGATGGCTGAGGACTGGTGTGTCATGACAGTTCTGTCTGTCCATTGAGGCCAATCCCTGATGCCTTGTAATGTTTTCCTCTTGCTTACTGCCCCATAAGGATATACAGAGGTCATTACTTCCCAGCAGCAGGGCCTGGGATCAGAGTCACTGCAAGGACAAGGGTTTCCCTTGCCTTTAGACAGCATCTTTGTGATAGCTGTCTGTCATTTTGTACTAGTTAGTACAGATGGAAATGACTTGCTGTGGCCAAAAACAAACATACCATAATTTGATCGTTTTGGGACAAGACTCATAAGTGCTCAATCTTTTATGATGGACAAGGTCATGGTTTCTTTTTCTTTTTTTAACCTCTGTCTGACATCAGTTTGCCATGACCTTGTCTGTGTCCTGAAATCCCAGGAACAGAGATGGTACCAAGCACTCATCCTGCCAAGAGCAGCTTTGCAGAGGCTGCAGAGTCCCTTGTAAAAGAGCCCATTCTTCCCAAAGCTCAAGGTATTGATAAGATAAACCTTTTCTTGGGACTTACTTACCCCTCCATCTGAACTGTGAGTCCAAATTCACTTCACTTGTTCCCTTTGTTTCATGAATCCCAAATCAAAATTCTCACTTTTGTCTATTTGCCTTGATTGGTGTCAGCTGCAATAAAACATTGCTGTGCCTCAACCGACGGAACGCTCAGCGAGGTGTTTGAGGCTAACCAAAGTGTTTCATTCTCCCCAATGGCTGTCAGCTAAAGTAAGGACAAAATAATTCTCCAGATAGGAAAAAACAATCTCAAGCCCTGAGAAATGTTTTGAGTGTATGTATAAAAACACAAGATATGAGGAGGGCTTAGATTACAGCTCATCTCACTGTCATCTCACCAATTTCCTTTTATCACCAAGCTTCCTCCCTACTGCCCTGGCTGTGCTCCCCTGGTTTCAGCTTTCTCCTGCTCCCTCTGATCTCTGACACTGCCATGAATAGTTCAGTCCATTATGCTAAGGGAAAGAAATAGTCATCTTGTGCTATTTGGGCAATGAGAGCAGCAGTTGCTAATGTACTGAGAAATGGTTCAGTTTACAAGTAGTGTGTGAATATCTGGTCCAGAATGTTTTCCAGATTGGTGTGAGAAACTGGGAAGACATCAACTATAGCAATTGTTTGACTTCAGCTGAATTTCACCCTGTTAAAGCACACTGAATGTGAAGTGAATTGGGGAGGGAACTGGCTTAATGGCACTGGCTGGGCTGCCTTGGAAACTGGAATGAGGTGGGAAAGCAGGGAGACATCAGGAGAGCCAAGTGGAAGGAGTGGTGTACTGGTTAAAGAACAGTAGGAGTGTCAAAGCTCCCCAACAGATGAAGAGGAGATGGAGAACAGAAATAGCACTGTGTTAGTAAATGACTGGAAGTTGCATTGTGATGAGAAAGGAGAAGGCATAGGTCATCATTGCCACTTACAGAAGAATATTCAAGGGGAATGCCAGATCCCCCATACAGAGAAAACAGTGGAAGAACAGGAAATGAGCATCAATTGGAATGAGGCACAGAATATAAGATATTCAGAGCAGCCCTATAGTGGTGAAATATAAGCAAATCAAACTGAGAAAAGGGAGAAACACAGGAGTATGAGTGATCAGGGCATTCATCCAGTGCATCTTGCCACCACTGCCGATGACCATGAGCTCAATGTTCGATTCAGAGGAATCCATGCAACATCTACCCTGTTCCTCCAGCTGTGAGTTCCCTCTCACTATCTACCACATACAGACTTGCAGTGAGAGATGAAAAAACACAGCTGTACAGTGCTGCATTGAGGGCAGGAGGGATCCCTTGTCTGGTTGCTAAGACTGGGCAACATTTTCTTAAGGATTAGGCAAGAAAATAAACCTGGACAAAATCCTGCCACCCTGATCTGGGGGTCAGCTTTCCAATTGGCTCCAAATCTAGCACCCAGCTTACTCCTGAGTGCCTAAAGGTGGACCAGGCAGGAACCAGGCAGCTCGCCCATCAGCTCTGCTGAGTGCAGACACTAAGAAGGATAAAGATATTCTCCAGGGGAATATTTAGTAGACCAGTATAATTCAAAGTAAAGGGGTGACAGAGCTGATTCTGGGGTACCATGACAAACTATTAGAAGCATTCAGGATGGGAATAACATATTGAAAGATAATCTAATAGTAGTAATTTTCATGAAGACTGAAGATTAGTAGTGGATAGGAAATCAGATGCAAGAGTCTGTGTAGATGGAGACTATTCAGAGGTTGTGCTGCTGCTGTAAAGGTTTGAGGGAGGGACCTGCTGCCAGGGTGGTTTGTTTGTAATATCCTTGAGGAACGTGGGGAAAAGCTGTGGATCCTTTAAGCACTCGAATGCTTTCAGCCATATAATGTTTGGATTAGGATCCACTCGAAGGTGCAGAGTGCACACTTGCTGAGTTCCACACTGGCAGAGATTTGCTGGGGCTTATTATAAGGTAAGAAGATAAGAGGGAGTGTCCTTATCAGACAATCAGTTACCTACAGGTAGAAGAAAAGAGGAGATTCTGAATGGGGAAATTAAAATTATTATTATAATCTGTTCAAAGCCATTCTTCCCCAAATGGTACTAATGGGGATAAGATACATAGGGCTGCCAGCAGGAGGAAAACAGACCTTGATTTTGCATTAGGAGGTGACAAGGGGGGCAGGTGGGGGCAACATGTGGAAAACATGACACCCTGGGGTCAGGTGTTGAGCATCCCTCAGGGTACAATGCTGCACCACCCACAAGGCTCTGGCACTTGGTCCTGCTCATTAGCGGCACACGGACGGGAAGGAGCTCCCGGCAGAGCTGCTGTACTGCACTGATTAGGGGCAGGAGAGATTGATTTGTGATGAATGAATAAAGAGGTGAGATTAAAGCACGGCTAAATGGCAAGGAAGAGGGAAGAGTCTGTAAGTATTTGAAGGGCGTTAGCAGAGAGAAGGGATAAATTAAGGTGGAACAAGGGGTTTTAGCTGTGAGCAACAGGATGAAATCAAAAGGGGATATTCAGATTTTATATACAGGGGCTTACCTAAATAAAGAAGCAGCCCAGAACAGCTGCTCCTCACTCACTCCTGGGAGGATACTTTGTGCTGCACAAAGACTGCTTTGAGCCCTCTGGATGTGACAGTAGCCATGTGAAATAAGAGGCATTTCTGCAGAATTGACAGTGCCCTTCGCACTCACTTCCATTTATTCCTCACCAGCCTCCCCGTGTAGACAACAAGTATTTATCAGTGTAACTCTTTTTAGGAGTGAGATTTAAGCCTGCGAAATAATCCCCTCATTGGACATGCAGAAGGAGCTGCAATACTTGGCAGATGTGAAAACAAGTTGGATGACAGAGAAAGGGATTTAAGCTAGGGATCCTAAGGCAGGTCAGCTCCTGGGGTGGCAGCCCCAGATTTACCACCCTGGAGCAGACCATCCCCCCAAGCAGCCTCGTGCCTGGGCATGTGTGGGCACTGCCTACACAACTGCCTGCCAGACTGGACAGCTGCCTGGGAGGAGTTCATGGCATTGCCCCTAGCATTTTTCCACCCATGTGACGTTTTTCCTTGAGAGGGCAATACACTTTTACAGGAGTTGCAGAGAACAATCTTGTTAGGAATATATAGACTTGACTCCAACTCATCCATCTTAATAGGACTTATATCATTTTCCTTGATGGTTCTGATTTTCTATCCCATTAATAATAAAAAAGCTTCTCTGCTTATATATAATGCAATTCAACAATAAGTCTCAAAGGAGGATCAAGATCACTTTGGTTTTCCATCAATTTGATACGGATGCCTTTCCAGTTAAATAACTCGAGTGTGAGAAGAGCAGAAGGGACCATAGATTCATCCCAGCACACAGCTTTGAGCCCAAGTTTCTCTGAAAGCAACAGGAATCTTCCATCTGATGTCAGTAGACTTTGCATCACTTCCCAAAGGGCATATTGGGGAGGGTAAAGCCTTTGTTTTCAGCTGCTGTAAGTCAGGATGCCACACTGACTTTGGTGGAGTGAGGCTGATCTTGACTACCTGAGAACTGGGCCAGAAGACACCATGTGAAGGGTCTGTGATTATTTTTCTGACACAAACATTTCAAATTGGTGTCTGCAAAAGGGCTTGTTAGTCAGTGTTTGCCGAATGGAATACTTCATGACAGCGCTAATTAAAATAAATGAAACTTGACTTTTCAAGAAGATGCTTTTTTTTAATAGCAAAGTACAGTAGTTTGGAAACATCTTTAATTTAATTGCAAAATACTTTCTCTGGTTATTTACTTAAAATTGTCTCCCATTGCAGAGCTGCTCCAGTGTTTCTGGATGCATACTCTTGATTTCAACATTGTACGTTACATTATCAAGTTAATCTCCCCAAATCATTAACCCCCAGCAGGAAAGATTTTTAATTATGTAGATTTACCAAGTGTTTTTCAAGAACTGTTTTCTTTCGATGAGTTCAACCCTAACATACTGCAGGGAGAGAGAGGGCACTGCCCTACACTTGATTTCATGAATCATCTTGAAAGAGGCCTCTGAACATGAGGCAGGTTTCAGCAAATATATCTTATCCACAACAGAAAACAGCTAATGTGCTGGAGAATCCATGCCTTCCTGGGAATGAGTACTGATGTGCACTTCTGCAAGCAAGAGAGTAATTTAGACCTAACTGTGACTGTTTTTTCCTCAAACATAAGCCAGTTTTATTCCATTGTATCTGATTTACATCTCAGGATGTGGAATCTGAATCAGGCTGGGGCTAACAAAAAAGTGTTCATGAGCTTATAGTCTTGTTTAGTCTTGCTCTTATGTAGGTTAGAAAACACATCAAAATCAAAAGCAACATTGAATCCCTTTTCCTAACATCATGGGGGAAACAAAGATACGGGGAGATTATAGAGAGAGGACACTGCGTTAGCTTTTCATCATTAGCCCTATGAATAAGTGGTCATTTGAGCCCTTACCCAGCACCTTCCCTCTCTCATACATCCCCCGTGGTGGGCATGGTGGTGTGGGGAGCCTTACACATAGCCTCAGCAGGGACTCAGAGTTGGGGTGATGCTGGAAAATGCACACAACATTAGTATCTTAAGTGCTGCAAACTCCAGTGAGTCACAACTGGCAGAACACCATAAAATTGTCCTGATTTACTCATCCAAGTCCCTATTAAAAGCTGAGCAGTTGAGAGGAAACGATTCCATGAAAGTGTGGTGTTCTCTCTATTGATGTCATTGGTGGGGTCAGGAGCAAGGATTCATACCATGGAATGCACTGAATACACAGGATGATAAACGATGACAATAATCCTACAGGAAGGGAAACATTTGAAGTGCCAGGGCTTGTCCTCCAAAACAGATGACGCCAAATTCTTCTGACTTGTGCAGCTAAGCCCCAAACACAAAACAGAAATGAAGCATTTCAGAAAGCTGAGTGTGTTTTAAGGGAGCCTGGGAGACATATTCTGGTCCTGGAGGCTCAGAACAATGAAGACATCAAAGCACAACTGGGAGCAGTGAAGCATTTTGCGGGAACTTACTTTACACCTTTGAGAGTGCTCAGAGTGCTGAAGTGATTCACTCTAAAGGAGATAACTATGTGGAAGTCCCAAAAATCTGATGGCAAGTGTCTTAGGATATGTCATGGAAGCTTGTGCAAACACCCCCCCAGGTTTCTGGTACCTGTCTCCAGTGTCTCTCCTTCTGTCCTTGCAAAGGGGTGGTCCTTGGAAGGGGGTTGAGGAAGGACTGAACAACTGATAGTTCAGAACTGAAACTCTCAGTCTTTTTGCAGGCATGTGTAGCTACTGTAGTACAATATAGGTCATAAGTGATGTCTCTGAATGCAGTAAGTCAGTGTAAAACCAACAATTAGGCACTTTCCCTCCAAAAAAGCTGGCATGCTCTATGTTCTGTAGTGTTCCAGATCCATAAAACCCCAAGTTCACAAAAAATTTATAGCAGAACTACAGCTCAGTTGCTACAGTTCATATTTCTACAGTGAAGTACTAGGTGCAGTCACCAGTGAGAACAATATAGTGATTTTTACAGGTGTTCCATGGCTACTTTTATCCAAGAAAGTTAGTTCAAGGAGTTTTTTTCTTTATTCTTGTACCTGAAGCCTAGGAAATCTCTCATCTGTCAGCCTGTGAGATATTTTGCCTGGTGTTTCACATTGCTATATCAAAGTTAGTAACAGCATCTCTATCTACTGCTACAGACATTATTTATTTGCCCTGTGCTGCACTCAGAAGTCCCAGGTGCAATCAGAGTTATCACTGAGTCTGTACCTAATTTAAACGTCAGTCTAATATCAGACAAGCCACAGTACTGCTGGTGTAAATATGTGCTCTCTGATCACAGGAATGGACTTAAAACCAGCAGCTCTTCAACACATTTCTTTTTTGGTTCACATCTTTCTTGCATTTCAAATTCACCAGGCTCTTACCAAAGACAAATCTGTCACGGCTCAGAAGAAACATACTGTCCTGATCCTCTTCATTTTCCTTACCTGCCTCTTTCTCTTTCCAGAGCTGTGGATCCTGGTCAGACAGATGGCTGTGGAACACAGGAATGGAAGAAGGAAGAGAGAAGAACAAAACACAACTTCATTGCAGGACCTACTCAGTGCAATGGCTGAGCACGTGTTGTCACTGTTGGCAGAGAAGTGCTGAAGCATCCATAGCCTTTCCTCCTGGGAGATCTTTGGAGACAGCATAGTCTAGCCATGGCAGCATGTCGTCCTATGTCTGCATATGGGAAGATGACATCTAAAGTAGAGAGCACAAAAAAATGCAATCTATGTATAATGGTATGAGGCAACTTTCCCTGATAGTACAACCTAATCCTCCTGAGAGCCTGCAGGGAGATTGGTGGATGTTTTCAGGAGCTGCTGGGTGTGCAAGTTTTATAACAGGGGCAGCAGAAATGGAGAGGAATTGAGAGGTCAGGAAAAAAGCAGTTGCTTGGATGTACTTTGGGTATTGTTTGACATAAATGAGGTAAACAGGGTGGATCTAATGGCAAAACAAACAAACAAACAAACGCTTTAACCCATTATCCTTTTGAACTGGCATAAATCAGGAATAGCTTGGAAATCAGCAGCCCAAATCTTCAGCTATTACCAGTCTTCCTGGGGTTTAAATGAAGTCAAAAGAGCTCTACCAGTTTACAGGGGCTGGGGATACATCCTGATGGAATTACACAAGCATGAATATACTGTAAGCCAAAAGAGAATTAGGCCCATTATTTTTAAGAAAGCAAAGCTTGATTAAGGATGTTCAGTATAGGTTTAGAAAAAAGAGCACTGTCACGCCTCACCGACTTCGCTGTTCTGTTGAAACATGACTACCAGGGAGGTATTACAGTGCCCTGGGATTTTCTGAAAAACCAATCAAGGAAGTGAGGTTTTAGTGAGGGGAGGGGGGAACAGCCCTTTTGTCAGTGCTAATTGCAGGCGTTAATAGGAGCTGTAGCATGAAGAACTGTCTGGTACTCTGCGGAAGTTGAAAGTACAAGTGCACTTCACTTTGTGGGTGCAGTCACACAGAGATAATTCCACTTGCAGAATGGAGAGGCAGGATCTGAGCTAAAGAGGAGATGTGCTCTCCCAATATGATCAGTCAGAGGTTTGAGAACTGCAATGAATTGAGAGGGAAGCTCAGAAGACATTTCTTAAGATTGAAACTTAATTAATGCGAATGCCTCCGAGGCTTGGTTCTCACATTTGTGAAATGTAAAGCAAGAGCTTTATTATTTTTAAATGAATTGGATATAACTTGAAGGCTAAGTTCTCAGCAGAGTTGCATCAGCAGATATTTAACAGTAAAACACAATGTTGGCATTGCAAATTGGGCATGTGTTGGGAAAAACGTTGGGTCTGGCCCCATAAAAGAACACATTAAGGGCTAAGGAAGGTGGCAGCTTGCTGGGGCTTGGGTCCAGACCTGACAGCAGCACCACTGCCACATACATACAGGAACTCTTACAGGAGAGTCAGTGGGGTGGTCTGGATCAGAAAAATTCAGTGTAGGGTCACTGTTAGCACTTCTGTCGCTGTCAGAGAGGACATACCAAAACTGTCTTACACCAGCACTTGACTTCAAAAGTCTTTGAGTCATTTTCTTAGTCATACCCCTCTCATCAGAAAGCTTCACAGATCAACTTCACACCATCTGAAGTACCGTTGTGCTAACAGAGATGTTTAAGCAGTTGAAGTTGATTCCTTTTCTTGTTTCTTTGATATTTTTTTTGTCTTTCTTTTGAGTGAAAGTTCCCCCATAAAGTATTGTACAAGTGAGACCAACGTAGAATTTGACCACTGACATTAGCAGGACCTCTATTTGAATTCCCCCTTTTCAGCTGTGTAATGCAAACAGATCAAACAGCCTTTTAGATATGGTATTTTATGCTACTTACCACATCTCCTCTTATTCTTGTTTCTATCACATCATCTTTAATATTGAAAGATTCCCCTACAATGGAAAAGTTTATTAGAGGCCATTGCCTCATTGCACCCTTGCATCCACCTTCCCCTCTGACGTGGCTCCCCCGAGTACCACATACTCTGTCTCCCTTCATCATGTCTAGATAGAGAAAACAGAGTCAGAATATCACAGGTCCCTGTCTCCGGGAAACCAGGCACTGCAGCTGCCAGGGATTTCAGCTAACACCACAGAGCTCCTGAAAAGTCAAGTATCTTCAGGAGGGGCAGACATCTGCTGCCATCCTTGTATTTTTTATCTCTGCTCGGATTAACTGTGTCTGTCCCTCTGCACAACTTGTTTGCTGGAGAGAAAACAGAACTTAAAGGTGGTTTTACATTTCCACTCTTTCAAAGGGAAAGAAAAAAAAAAGGAGGGCTTGTTACAGCCTGAGAAACAAAGACAACAGCATGGGTAAGTAAGAAAGCACAGGTGTAATTTCTGGGCACAGTGAGAAGCCTTTTAAAAGCCCTTAAATGAGTAGTGTGTACATGTTTACCACCAGTGCAGCTGACATATAGCCACAGGAGCACCACGCTACAGGGATCAAATGAGAACTTGTGGAGGGCTATTGAACACTGGGAATTTTCACAGTAAGGCAGAACAAAATTATTTAGCACTAGGGGGTTCTCTAATTTTGGTACACTTGGAAAATAAAGCAGTGCCTTTGTCCAGGACTAATATTTGCTCACCAATGGCCAAATCCATCCGTTGCTTTTCTTACCTGTGA
The DNA here is from genome assembly GCF_000695815.1 of Acanthisitta chloris. Taxonomy (NCBI): domain Eukaryota; kingdom Metazoa; phylum Chordata; class Aves; order Passeriformes; family Acanthisittidae; genus Acanthisitta; species Acanthisitta chloris. Next base: position 49,844 of record NW_008670780.1, read on the forward strand.
CCTAAGCTAGCATTTAACATTTGGGCTGTTTGAGGAAATATGCAGAAATACACCCCCAAGACTTGGTAAAGGACTTTTTTTTGATTCTATTTTGGTTGCTTTGAGTACCTAACTACTCTGAATTGTCCCTGGGCTTACACTTTGGCATATATTTAAAAATGTAAATAGATTTTCAAGGCTAGTGTTGAGCCTCAGGGAGTCTCCAGTGTGATAAACAACCGAGCCGGTGAAACACTTGAAACACTTGCTGTGAGAGCAGAGGAAAACCCTCCTGAGGTGCCAGCAGCTTTGGCCATGACTACAAGGCTGTCCTGCCTTAGGTTTCACTGTGCTTGCTTAACAAATGGTGTCATGCCATGACTTTGTGGCCAAGCACAGATTGCATGGAGGAAAAGCCCTGGTCACTCATCCAAGTGGTCCATCACGTGCATTTTGCAGTAGGTTGGGACTTTTGCCCAGTGCCTTGTAGGGCTTCACCCTGCTAGTGGTGAGGCTGCTGCCAGCCAGGCCATTGATTGGAAAGGCTGCAGCAAGATGCTTCACAAGATGATCCCATTTTTATGGCTGAAATTACACTATCTACAGCCATTAAGTACCTTTTTCTGCTCATTAAATTTTGATCGTTTCCTCTGATAAAATATGGCTTTGGAAGATTGCTGTTCCAGGTTCCAGCTTTTGCCTTGCTCCTGAGGCAAAGGTTTTAAAGGTGCAATCCCACAAATTACTCCCCGAGTAAGGATTTTATGCAAATCGTCCTGTTAACTTTACACAAGAAAGAGTTTGCTGGATCATACCATTATCTCTAGGCTTACAATGGAAACACAACTGACCTTTAGCTGTAATGAGCACCGGTTAGAAAAAAAAATAGTGACAAAATTGCCTGGATTTTTGCAAGCTGATACAAGCTGTGTGGTGTGCTGGTAGGGGACAGATCTCAGGCTGAAGGAGTTAAGTCATTTCACGGTGTTAGATAACAGCTAATTGACAGCAGATATAATGCATGTTGATAACCAAATGTAATTCAGCAGCTAAGAATGAAAAAGCCCAAATATCTGCTAAACCAAGCTGTATGGGAGTTATTATAAGAATGTTCCCAAAGCTTTTGCAGCTGCAGCAAAAAAACCCACCCCAAAACTGTGATATAATATAAAAGAAAGGGAAATCAAAGCAGATGGTGCAGTTGGTGTGGAAGGTGCCAGTGTGATTGCACCTGAAGTGTGGCATGTTGAGGTGCTGCAGTCTCTGTGCAATGTCAGTCTGCAGCAGGAGATGAGAAATGCAGCTAAGCACAGGCATTGTGATACTGGGTTTATGAGATTACAGGCAGGATGAACTCCCTGGGTGAACTTGTGTATGAAAAGAGTTCTGATATTATAGCAAATTAAGTTCAGCTCTGCAGAAGTGAAGGGCAGTGAGCTGAATGTCCTGCAGCAGGTGGGCAAGTTAGCAGCACTAAAAGTGCAATCTGTAGGTGGGTTGTCAGACCAATGGGTCTTAGCCCAGACCTTGACATCCTCTACCTCTTAGTGCTTTCCCTCCCTGTTTAGCCCAAGGCGGCTGTTAAAAAAGCCCAGAATCTCTCAGCCCACAGCACTGAATAAATGTTGTCCTTGACACCAACTGCCATGGCTCTCTGTCCACCCACAGCACTGAATGAATGTTGTCCCTGACACCAACTGCCATGGCTCTCTGTCCCCTCAGATGACCAGGCATTGGTGTTGTTAATGCAGACACTTGTCATCACTCAGCAGCTATAAGAAAAACAGGTCAACAGCATCACAGCCACTTCACACTTTCTTTTACTTACTCCCTGCTCATGCCTGCCCGTGACTCCTCTCCATCACTCACCCAGGGCCTCCTCTTCATCTCTCTTGCACTGCTCCTGCTCCTGCTCTGCCTTCCCTCATCTCCTCTTTGTCCTTTCCTACCCCATTATACAAGTGGCTTTTTTTCTTCATTTCCTTGCTTTTACCTTTTCTGTCTGTCTTCTTTCTTTCCTTCCACTCTCTGATGGTATTTTTGGTTCCTTCCCCTTGCCTCTCTTTTATTGCCCAGCTGCATTGTCTATTGTATTACTTGCCATTACCTCCAAGTATATTTTGATATATTTCCCCCCTTTTTCCAGCCCAGCTTTTTGTTCCCTTAAAGGCACCAGAAAGCACTAAAGGTTAGAAAGGGGAAGTGAAAAGCATTCCAGTAGTTTTCCATCAGCCTGTGTATAAAGCACTTCTCTTTCTACTTGATGAGAAAGCAGTAATCAGGTTCCCCCCTGCATCATCTTTTACAAAAAGAGCTTGCTGCAAAAAGAAACCAAATAGATTTCTAACTGGTCTCCTCCTTATCTCTGCCTTGGAGCCTGGTGAAGCCACAGCCTTTCCACTTGCTGTGGCTGCTGCTACCATGCAAAGCAGACACAGTCTTGAGGGGGATGAGCAGCATCCTGGCACATCAGTGAAGGTGCTGGATGATCTTGGCAGGGTTTGTGGATTGGGCCCTGTGATTTAGTTCCTACCTAGATAATTTAAAGCCTTGGTGTGATAACAGGGAAAGGAGATCTCTAACTTTGGAACACCTGAAATGGTGGCAAAATGGAAGGTAAAGGAAGATATGCTGCAGTGCTAAAGTTAAGCTTTGATCTTCAGACTAAACATACCCAGTCCCTTAGGTACTCACCCTCCTGTCTGTAACCACGGGGATCAAAAAATGGCAATAGGTGTGCAGAGAATACATCTGCTCTAAGGTGGTATGGACTAAAATTCAGTTTTCAATCTGTTAAATACAATGTACTTCTCTCCTCAGCATTGCTGCTACCAGAAGAAATCAGAACACCCTCCAGAGACAACTTGCTGCTCCTAACAGATGCTATCCAGTGTGCTCCCAGCAGAGCCCTTCCCTGCACCATGGAGCTCTTGATTTGGGGGAGTTTAGTCTATCAGAGCCCACCAGATTTGCCCCAGACCAGCATATCCCACAGGTGAGGGGCCAGGACCAGAGGCTGCCCTGGTATGGATCTTCCCAGACCCTCTAACAAAGGGTTCAGAGCCCCAGGGCTGGCCAGCCACGTTTCTCCTTCATGCCAAGCCACCCCACACAGTGAGGAGGTGCAGAGGCTGCAGTGGCCCCAGCGAGCCTAACACTGTGTCAGTGCCCTAAGCATTTCTGCAAGTTCAGGAGAAGATGAAACAACACATAATCCTGAAATTATGCCTAATAAAGCAAAGGGAAAATGAGAACATACAGCCAGAAGGTGAAAGGCCCATTATGACAAATTTGGTCTTCTGTTTTTCTTTAAAATATAATTTCAGTCAAATGGATCTTATTTGCACAGTTGCAATTGTCATTCCATCACTTTTCTGCAACCACACAGTACTTTTATCTCTGATGAGGAAATTCTGTAACTGCCTTTGTCTCATTCTCTACCTTTGCTATGGTTCTCTGCTTTCTTCCCCAGAACCAAAACAAAGAAACAGTCCCTCATGTAAGGCACAGTATCAGAGGTCTAACGTTGACAATGTGCTTTGTCACTTTGGCTCTGGAAAAGGCTTACAAAAGCTTTATTAACAGGCTCATTAGCACGGCCTGATTTACTTCTGCAGACTTTACTCTTTTACCAGTTTCCAGGAGCATCAGCATCAGTTGCTGGGCTAATGAATTCACTCAGATTTGCATGCTAATGAAACTCCCATGACTCTCTGTGCTCTCGACTTCAAATCGATCTTTGCTGTTGCTTGAGGAATATTAATAGAAATAAAAGTAAAGGGGAGCACCAGGCATTTTGGTTGGACTTGCTGTAATCCAAGGCTGCTGTGCAATTCATATTTCATAAATTACACTGTTTCAGATCTTATTTCTTTCATGCCTTATTGACTCTAGCTGTACAGGAGGCATCACCTTTAGGAAATTCCTAGCATAGTAGTTGGCCAAGGACTCAAGGGACTACTTACCTAAAATCGTACTTGAGCTCTCAATAAGTAGGTCAGTCACCTAAAAGTGCTACCATGCACCAGTGCAGTTCCAGGAATTCTTCCCCAAACGTGTGAATTCCATTTCTCTTTGACAGAAGTAAAAAACCTTCTGGCTTCAGTTGCCTGTGCTGTCTGGCTGTGCAGCACATCACACAAAAATGGGGTGAGGAAGCTCCCCTTAATCAGACCTTAATTCAGCTGGGTGAGTGACCCAATGCAGAGGAGCTCTCTGGCTCTGGAGGGGAGACTGCAGCCATGCAGGGAGCAGAGACATCACCAGGTACATGACAACAGACTTCCCTGCTTGAAGCAATGAGGGTGCCAGTACCACCTTCTGGAAACCATTGGGAACCATTTTCTCTGAGTTATCAATTATTTTATTGCACTGCAGCTGCCAATAGAGAAATGAATATATTTATATCATCCTGGAGCGTAACGATTGCCATTTCACAGGCTGAAAATTCAGTTTGTACCCAAATGCCTTTTAAACAGGAGCTGCTTTGTTTTGGGCTGTTGAAAGAAAAGCAAAATGGATTTGGAAGTGCAAGGAAGGATTCAGAGCCCCAAATCCTCTGCCTTAGCAGGTCTGTAAGAAGCCTACCCCATAGGATCACACTAACAGACCCAACCAAAACAAACTGCTAAGTGATGTTCCTCTGTTAATTGGAGATGCTACTCTCTCACTCCCACTTCAATTTTAGCAATGATGAATGCTGGTAGTTGACTGAAGCCCTGGAAAGAAATCCCATTGTGCAATCATGTTTTTACAAGAATATTTTTGGTTTCTGAAAGTGCACTTAACACATCCAAATTAATGGAAAAGAGGATTCTTCACTGAGCAGCCTCCCGTGCCTGCTCTTCTTAATTTGATACAATAGCAGAGCATACATTGAGATTAAAATGCTCTTTTGGATGCTCAATGGCAAGGAATTATTCAGCAAAAAACAGGGCACCATTTTCATGATAGCTCTTGCAAGTGAGGATAATCAAACAGCTCCATTTTGCTTGCTGCAGAAATAACACAATTCCTACATACTTTTCTTTTTTCTTTTGGTTTTTCCTTTTTTTTTTTTTTTTCAAACAGAAGAAAATTAAATAAAATGAAAAGCAAGCTGTGGACTAATTATCCTTTTCTAAATGACTTCATATTGTAAAATAGCCTATTGAATGCATAATGAACATCATTACCACCAATGGTTTGCAAGTGGAGGAAAGCAGAGTGGTCATCCCATCATTATCAGTGCTTATTTCGGGAGCGATGCAGAGTGCCAAGGTGAAGAGGGTGCTTCCTGCCCTGGCCACCAAAAAAGCAAGCCAAGCTGACAGCCTCAAACTTCTGTTACATTCAGGAACCTCTCACCCTGCCTCCAGCTCCAATTCCTTGCTGTCCTCTATGAGCTTTTGAGGGCCTCAGATGCTGGTTGCAGCATGGACATGTGTATTGGGGATTGGCAGCTCTTCCACCAGCTTCCCAGCTGGAAACAAAGGGCTGGGCTCTGTCTTCTGCTGTGGGAGGCTTGAAGGGGTAATGTAGGTCAGGGCACTCACCAGAGTGGAAGGGAGAGTTCCTGTCCATGACCTGGTAAACATTTTTTCATATTTATAGCAACATTCCATGCAAAGTGGAATGATTTCCTGGGAAAGGCTCAGCCTGGAGACCCTTTCTCCTCCCAAGCTTCAAACTGGGAATCTCCTACAGGCTGTCAGTGATTGCCTCACCTTTCAGAAAGACACTCCTCTGTCGGACACACACACTCTGCTGCCCCTGACCTCACTGCAGACCTGGAGGGGCTGAAGGCAAAATTCATTTTCCCCTTCCTTTCCATCTTTCCATCCAAATGGAAATGAATGCCAAGCACAAAGCACATGGATTACACTTTTAGAGAGATGAAAATACTCAGAGAGATTAAAATACTCCTCCTAAGTTAGGAATGTTCCTAAATGGTGTGCACTGCATAGTTTCCCTGCTTTCAAGTGCTTCCAAGTCTGGGTGGCACTGGTACAACTGTGGTGCATGACCACGGGAAACAGCCACTTCCCTTGTCTTCCTTCAGTCTCACCCTCAATTTAGCAAATCTGTTTTATGCTCTAAGCCTAAGAGGTCATTTGTAACAGTTTGGCCTGGATCAACCTGAATGAAAACATCCAATCAAGCCCTAATTGTGACAAATTATATTAGTCTGTAGTTATGCAACTTGCATTGCAGCAACTTAATTTGGGCTGTGCTTAGGTCTTGGAAACCAAGAGAGGCTAAAGAGGTCTGTTCCATGCACAGAGAGGTGTGTGTAGGAGGTCTGAGCTTCCTCACTGCATCCTTAGTTTCATCCCAATCCACCTCCCATGAACATACTTTCATCCCAAAGTGCTTATGTACTGTCAGCTAGACACTGCTCAAGGTCTTTGAAAAATTAAGCAGGTTAGTCCATGGAGCTATCCAGTTTGATGCTGGCTGAAAGTCCTGAGAAGAAAGAACATCTGGCCTGTGACACAGGAATATGTTAAAAAGAAGTGCAAGAAACAGGAACATGATGGGATTGCGTATCATTGCCCTGTTATTCCTCATCCCTATAAGGAGCATTCACTGGACCTTCAGATGCTTCTCTCTAGCCCAAGATGTGACAGTGAAGCAGAAGGAAAAAAAAAGGAAAGAAATCCTAAAATTAATTTTCCTACATGACATATTTTAAAGGGCACTGTCAATTGGCTTTATAATTACATTTCTAAATCACTGGAAGATTATGCTGAAAGGTGAACTTTACAAAACCTGAATTTTTTTATTTTTTTTTAAATTAAAAATCTTTTTGGGGATTTAAATACAATCCTTCAGTGCCGTAAGCCCATGTAACAGCAACAGCAGGGAAATGGATAGGATATGCTACTCTTGTTCCTGCTCATTTGTACCTCTCATTTCCCACTGAGGCTACTAAACCTCGTGGGATTTAGCAGCTCCTTCTCTAAGGATGAGCAGCACAGTTAAGAATAAGTGCTCAGGTCTCCCCAAAATTTTGACACTGCCCTCATTCCTCAGGATCGTGAGAAAAGGCTTGAAGTGTTAATATTTGAGGCAAGAGGTTTATTTTGCTATCCAGCTTTTGAGCCTTCCAGATATTCCCATTTCATGCCTTCAGGCTTTTCTCTGCAATGAGGAAAGCTCAAGGTATCTTAACTGAGAGCTGAGCTTCTCACCTTATCAAATTGCTCCAGGTCTGAGAGAGAAACTGAGTGTCAAGAGAGATCTCCAGTTCTGCCTTTGGGGGAAAATTTGTTCTGGAAACCTTGAAATGAGCCAAAGGGAAAAGATCCTGCATGGGTGGGCACCAGCCCAGTGCCCCAGCCTAAATTCCACCTCATTTCCCACACTCTGTGAAAATAAAGCAAATCTTGGCTAAATTTGTGCCCTAACTACTCAAGGGACACTCAGGATAGGTATCTGGGTTAAAAAGAGATGTGATTTAAAAGCACCCTGCTAAACCACATGAAATTTTAACATTGCTTCTCTATGTTGACTTCAGGTTGTTTCACCTGAGCTCCCTTCGTTGCGAGGTGAAATCCAGTTTAACTAGTTAACTTTCCCATCTGAGCCAACTCACTGTCTAGCCTTAACAAGGTACAAAAATAAAAGCACAAAGCAGCTTGATGTGGTGGTCGTAGGAAATGATGGAGCTGCCTGTGCTCATCCACTACAGGAATCTGTATTAGGTTTTTCTAAGTCTTACAAGCACAATAAGCTAATGCAGTCTCTCAGTGCAGGTAAGATTTATTTCTCCCTTTCTCTAATATATATGGAGCCAGATTCTCTGCTTGTCTAATCCATTGGCTTACATGGATTTACAGCAGATATTGGCATTTGATCTATGACTGGGCTTGGTCTTTTGGCTCTAGTTTGAGTGAAGGAATAAAGTTCAGAGGACAAATTAATAGAGAAAAACTAGCTTTTCGTGTTTTGAAGACAACAAAATTGCAGTCTGCTATCAAATAATCATCTAAATAAATAACCTTGTGAAAACCAATTACTTACATAGGAGGAAGCTATTGGCAGAGGTGTGAGTGTGCTCCTGCTGCACCAGACCGAAAAGCCAATATTTATGTATAAAATGGATATCTGGTTACTGAAACAGTATTGCAATTCACCCATTGTAATTAAAAAAATAACATTCACAATTCAAGATAATACTTCAGGTAATCAAAAGCTGGATCAGTAGCAGGTGCTAGTATTGAGCTGTGCCTTTGCTGGCCAGCCCCCAACACAGGCAGTCAGACAAAGCTCTGGCTGCCAAAGATGGGAGGGACAGTGTGATGACTGGCAGGGTAGTTTAGCCTAAAGGGGCATGAGGCAATAACCTGGAGAATTTGGGGAGAAAAGAGAAAACAGCCTTCTACCTATGACAGAACACCTTGCATAAACTATTCAAATATCTAAGTGTATACAGCACATTTAAATGGGTTACACTGGAAATTTAGGCTTTATGGCTCTGAAAAGACAAAGAACGTCAAATGATTTTGCTTCTAATATGAGCACGTTGGTGATTTTAACAGCACTCGGTCTACTGAAACAAGATAAGGCCTAGAATAATAAGCAGCAGTTCAAAGATTTATCTAAATATGTTTGGCAGTTCCCCTGCCCTTTGCCTTGCGATATGTACACACCACAATTGAGACTACACCCTGCAAATTACCACCCTCCGTGGGGTTCTCACGTTAAATTATTCCAAATAAGCAAGGCCAAATGCTTTCAACTTAGCTAGAGATAATCAACTAATGTAAAGCAATTTCCAACACTTATATTTTTCTGCTTCAGGCTCTTAAAAAGACAAACAAAACCACACAGAAAATTGGCATGGAAGGGAATAAGAACTGTCATCTATTGCTTGTTGGTGCTGGACCAACTATTTTGCTTATTCTTAAATATTAAGGTTAGCAGTGCTGGATAAGCAGCTCAAGACACCTCTGTGATTCAACAGCAGCAAGGTGGGGCTCAAAGTCCCCCTGTACTTGACATCACTATGGAGACTGTGTGGATGAGATCTTCCTCATTAGTCTGGTGATCCATCTCCTAGTATAAAGCTGCAGGAATTAGTTTCACTTCCAGGGCTTTTTAATTACGCTCAGATAGAAGAGCACCAGTCAGACAAAGAAGTTGCATTACCTCCCAAAATTTCAGATCATGACACTCTCTCTTTAAGGCATTGTGTTTGCTGCCTGCATTGACTTTCAATTTACAGTAGCCATTTCTTGTTGTAGCATAACACAACAAATTTCACTGTATATTCAGGAACTCGGTGCAATAGAGATGAAAATTCATAATTTACATAATCAAGTTCTGAGCTGAAAGTTCTGGTTTTAGACATATCCCTGAAATAGAACGGGTTTTGCTTTTGCCTTGCATCATGGAAGATATGACCCATCATTTTGTAAAACATTATATAACTCTGCCTTGCTATTTCCAGTATACCCCTTATCAGTCAAACTAATAGGCCTGGAGAATGAAACCCCCAAAAGAAATCCTTCACATTAGTGAAATAAATACAGTTAATGATGATAATTAAGTCACTGGGGATAATTGAGAGATTATCCAATTACTATCTATAATTCTTTGGCTTGCAAATAAGATGGGAGTGTGTAGCACTAATCTGTTCTAATAATAATAATAACAATAATTTTTAAAAAAGCAGGGGGGAAAAAAAGCACTAAAAGCCCCCAACCCAGGAATTACTAGATTTCTTCACAACTGGAGGTATTTTGCCGGTTTAATTGCCTAATTGGAGGTTTTTTCTAGTTTGACATAATTTTTTAGGCAGCTGTTGCAAAACTGGGCTGTTGAGGAGAGGGAGATATTCTGAGTCAGGACTGAGTTCCCTGAGACAGGTCCTGGAGAAGCTCTGCTGTCCCCTGGACCCAGATTAAGACAGGTGCAAGTACTCCTAGCAAAGGTTTTACAGTAACTACAGGTGAACTACTCAAAAATACTACTCAAAATACCAAGACTTGCAATAAATCTAGAGTGTGCTCTGAGTTCTGATAATAAATTTAGGTCAGAAGAATTACACCAACAGGCTCTGCTGTACAAAAAGTCTCCCAAATCCTCCCCAAATCCCTGATGAGCTGCAGTGCCACTCTTGTGGTTGATTTTGCAGGCATTCATGGCCATGCAGTCATGTTGTCACAGAGCTAAGGAGAGGTGGTTGACCTCCCATGACCAAGTCAGGTGCTAAGGGGAAATTTTGGTCCCAAATCTTTCTCAGTCTGAGACAACCTGTGTTACAGTGGCTAGAGTTTTCTAATTTAGCAAGTGGATTAGGGACATGAGCCAAACCCCAGGAAAACACAGTGACACAGTGGGTAAATTTATGCAGTCAGGGATAGGCACCATTTTTTGGGAGGTAGCTACATTTTTGTTGTCACTTTGAAGTATTTGTAGGGCCCTGCTTGGCACAGGTAATTTAAGGAGATCTAAGTATGGCCCCCAGCAAGTCAATTAAGGATGTGTTTAATTTTAACATGTGCATAGTTCCTTTGGATCTCATCCATGGAAATCAATGGCAAGGCTGCTGGTGGTTTGATTGGCTTCGGATCAGAGCCAGCAATTTTGATTGTAGAGATCGAATGCTTGGAATTAATTATATGACTAATGCTTCACTGGATTAGGGAATCAATTAATGGAAGTGGGGTGCTTGTTAGAAGATTTCCATTAACTTTCATGCAGATTTTTTTCCTAAACACAAATTGCATATTCATTGCCCTTGAATGCATTTAGGTAACTTGGAAAAAAGATAAGATGGTTGAAATAACCAGAATCTTCTAATGAAGCTATTGAAAGGATCATGTGATTCTGTACTGGAAATTAAATCCCTGTGTTGAAAGACCTCATGCCAAATCCTCATACCAAAAGGGTAAGTACCAAAAAGCTTTTCCAATCCTATTTATGCCAAAAGCTCTTCAGTCCAGGATTGGCAGACCTGGAGGGTGATCGATTTCACAAGCAAATCAAAAGACCAGAGATGATGTAGCAAAGTGCAACCCTTTCTCAGCATATCTTTTCTCATCTTTAGAGCTGCTGGAGAGGAAAGCATCCTTCAGCAGTTCAACTCCTCCTTAACATGTGCAGCACTAACTAACCACAGGAGCATTCCTACTCCCACCTCCTACCAGCTCATTAAAACCCCACTTCATGCTCAAAGCTCCTTGTGGACTTAGAAGAAACATCCCCAAAATCAGGTTCTGGCAGGGGCAAACACCCTCTGCTGAGGCTCAGAGGCTGCTCTAGAAGAGATGGCTCCTCAGGAAGGTCTCAACCTGCCCAGCTAGCACAGGCTTTGGTGGGCTGCACTTTATACCAGGATGTTTTCATTCCATGGCTGCAAATTGAGCCCTAAGCAACCAGCTCAGCTCTGGAGAAATTCCACTCCTAATGGTCCCCAGACCAGCCTCGAGCTCTGGGACAAGAGCTGCCCTTGGCCACCAGGGCCGTGTGTGTGCTGACGGCTGTATCATCAGAGCAGCATATTAAGCCACAAAATGTTTCTGTAAATATTGTTTCACACTTGGGTGAACAAAGCATGCTTTTATCTGAGGGAGAGCGCAGGGTGTAAATTACATTTTAATTGAGAAATTGCAAATACCAGCTTTTTCGTTTTTGTGTTTTGTGGGTTTTTTTGTTACTAAAAAGCCCGATTGTTAGTGAGGATAGCTCTGAGTGAAGCTCCCTGCAACAAACCTACTCTCATTTCTGCAGAATTTTTCTCCTTCCTTCTGGCTTTGCTTGCCTGGATTCTTGTCTTCCTTCCTAATAAAGATGTCTCCAGGCCCATGAGCATTCCCAAGCCTTGCTTGCTTGCAGCTTGGCAATCTGCCCCTGCAAGGTTTGCTGCTGAGAGCAGGTGGTCTGGCACACTGCTGTCCCTTCCCTCCTTGCTGTTAGGCAGGTACAAGTGAGGTTCTCAGTCAGCTGAGACCCAGTGTGCTGGTTTGAGCTGGCATAGAGTTACCTTTCTTCACAGTGGCACTAGTATGGGGCTATGTCCTGGAGTTCTGCTGAACACATGGTTGATAATACAGAGATATTTTTGTTATTGCGGAGCAGAACTAACATAGAGCTAAGGCCTTTGCTGCCACACTGTCAAGGAAGTTGGGGGTGCATGGGAGACTGGGAGGAGACACAGCTGGGACAGGTGACCCAAACTGACCAAAGGGATATTCCATACCATATGACATCATGCTCGGTATATAAAGTGGGAGGAAGGAGGAAGGGAAGAATGTTTGGACTGTTGATTTTTCTTCCCAATTACATGTGAGATGTAATCCTGGAGATGGCTGAACACCACCTACTGGTGGTAAGCAGTGAATTAATTCCTTGTTTTGCTTTGCTTGTGTGTTCAGCTTTTGCTTTCTCTATTAAACTGTCTTTATCTCAACCTATGAGTTCTCTAGCTTTTACCCTTTTGACTCTCTCCCCCATCCTGTGGGGGAATAGCAGCTGTGTGGGGCTTGGCTGCTGCCTGGGGTTAAACCATGAAACCCAATCTCATTGCTTAGGGTAGGAAATCAGGGAAAAGGCTCAGTTGAGAGCCTTGGCATGAAGTGTTTTCTGCTGTGCAATCTGTGAGTGTGATTTCCCCTTCCCCAGAGCAGCTGGCAGCAGTGCATCCATTGAGGGGCTCAGAGGAGCATCTCTCAGTTTTGACACCCAACTGCTGCTATCCATTTGGGCCATGGAACCCAATCTCATTGCTTAGGGTAGGAAATCAGGGAAAAGGCTCAGTTGAGAGCCTTGGCATGAAGTGTTTTCTGCTGTGCAATCTGTGAGTGTGATTTCCCCTTCCCCAGAGCAGCTGGCAGCAGTGCATCCATTGAGGGGCTCAGAGGAGCATCTCTCAGTTTTGACACCCAACTGCTGCTATCCATTTGGGCCATGGTGTGGTGCAGGTGTTCTTTCTCCCCCACACTAAAATATCATTCGTGAAAAGTTGCAGTTGCAGCTGGGAGCACAAGGAACACAGAATCACAGAGTCATTTAGGTTTTAAAGGACCTCTAAGATCATCAAATCCAACTGTTAACCCAGCACTGCCAAGTCCATGACTAAACTTTGTCCCAAAGTGCCACATCTACATGTCTTTTAAATCCCTCCAGGAGTGGTGACTCCACCACTCACCTGGACAGCCTGTTCCAGTGCTGGATCATCCTTTCAGTGAAGACATTTTTCCCAATATCCAATCTAAACCTCCCCAGGTGCAACTTGAGGCCATTTATTCTTATCCTGTCGCCTGCTGCTTTGAAGATGCAGATCCCCACCTTACTACGACCTACTTTCAGGTAGTTGTAGGGCAATAAGTTCTCCCCTGAACCTCCTTTTCTCCAGGCTAAGTATCCCAAGCTCCCTCAGCTGCTCCTCACAGGACTTGTGCTCCAGACACTTCATCAGCTTTTCTGCCCTTGCCCTTCATTGCCCATCTTAAGATTTTGTGCATCTTCACAGGTCTTTGCATTATCCTCATTTCCTACAAGTCATTGTTATGCCCCAAAGGACCACCATTCATCTGCAATTGGCAGGAGTGCGAGATCCTTTAAGATCTTTCTTTTTCAAAAAAACAGCCAATAGCCCAAGCAGAAAGCATCCTGCTTTCTGGAGTCTCAGATATCCCCACTTGCTGGGCAGCTTCCCTTTAGGAAGAGGCACAGAACACAACCACATTCCTCAGGGCAGTTGATGAGGTATCAAGTACAGGAGTCGAATGTGGCCAGACAGGAGGTGAAAGTAGGAAAGGGAGCAGAGGTTGGAGCCAGCTGTACTAAACCACTGCTTCTGGTGGGCAGCTTTTGCTGACAGGGCTCTGAGAGAGCCCAGGCTGGAGGCGAAGAGCTGCACCCCCCACTGGGAGATGGAATGGGAGCATGAAGCACTTCCAGCTGGGAACTCAAAGCCACAATTGCAAATTGCACCCTCGGTGCTCAGGGGGGTGAGTCAAGCCCATTAGCCAGCTAATCCTCACAACAGGCTTTTGTGAGGCTACTATTTTGTTCTGGGGAAATGTATGATCTACTGATTACACAGCATCCCAACATGCCAAATATATGCTTGAAACCAGTAAACAATAAATATTTAATTAGCCGGTCATTTTGACAATAACAACAGGCAACAATTAAACTGGCTTTTGATTTCCCGTTCATTTAGTTGTCAGTCTTGTCTAGTTACAGTTAAATGCCAACTCCTGCCTTGACCGCAACCTTTAATAAGACTGTGAAGAGAATATTTAGGTTTGATCTGAGCTTTTGATCTGTCTCTCTGATTTCTCTTGCCTTTGCACTGATTGTAGGCATGACTCAAATACCCATTAATCTAATGCATGTTGAATTTGAAACTTAGAAGCTTATTCTTTTTAGCTTAACAGTGCCAAGCAAGATTTCAGAGAGCAGTCACACCTGGAAGTACAATTATGATTCAGCCTGAAACAGCTGAACTCCTCCACCCCCATCAGAACTTTGCTCACCTCACCAGTCCATGTACGCTCTACTTTTCCACACTGAGACCTTCCATCATTGTCTCTCTGTGTACTCCTTACTCCTCTACTCTTGTTTGCCTGCAGACCTTCTGCTCAATCCCAAAGATGCTTGCCAATGGGGTGTCAAATTTCTAAGTAGAAAAGGGAAGACGAAAGACATTTCCAAGCATCAAGTCGAATTTCCATTGTATCTACAGCCTCTATATGCCAATTCATCTCCCCATTCTTTGTGTGTGCATGGACCACCAAATTTTTCAAGTGGAATGCCACTTTGGCAGGTTTACTGGAGAAGCCTTGGTCTGGAAACCAAACTATCAAACCTATCCCATCCCATATTAAAGACTTAGCTCCAGAACAGATGCTTAGTGGTGTGGGAGGAAGTTTAGGCGGGACTTTCTTCCACTGCAGATGATGCATCTTCTGACACTGAGAATGATGCATCTACTCTTAGATTAATTTCTAAGGCAGGGCTTCTCTTACACAGCTTCCAGCCAGGATGTGCAGTTATGATCAGGAAAAGATCCTGGATTTCTTCCGGTTTTATTCAGAGCACCAGACTGTAAATGAGGAGACTTGGTTGCAATCACAGTTCTCCTGCTGAAAAAAAATTGTTTCACATCTGCTTCCCTTGCCATCCTTTCTGTGTTGACAAAGGTAATGTGAGATCTTTACAGCACATTAACATCACCCTGATGTACCCAAAGGGCATTTAACACTGCAACCATTACAGTGTTTGAGACATGTAAGCACTGTTTTAAAGGATGGCATATGTACTAGACTTATATAAATGTTGTCCCTTTTTACATATTTCCCTTTCACCAACACAATGCAACGTCCTGCCCAAAGCCTTCATATAGTGGTAAACAGTTTTACAAAGTGATTCAACAGTTTTACAAAGTCTTGTTTTGATGAATGTTGGCTCCAGTTTAATTTTGCTTTTGATGAGAAATGAAAACAGAGCCCTGAGTCCTCCCATACGATGCAGGTAACATCCGACTAAATAAATAGATTTAATTTTAAAAGGAAGCTTTGAATCAAGTCTGCTGTATTTAGACCTACTAATCAGAGAGCATTTACAGCGTCACGAGGACCTGATAAAACATGTACACAGTTTTAAATATCCCATTGTAATGCATTGTAAACCTTAATTTAAAACAAGACAGCTTAAAAGCTTTATGGATTTGACTGATGATACACCCTCTGAATTGATGGCTGAACCCAGCATACTGTTAGTTCTGTTTTCTCTTGTTAACAACAAAGTTCAGAATGATAATATATTTTATAAAAAGCTTTACTATTACACTGCTGCAAAAGTGACTTTAAATAATGATAATAGGCCTGAACCACAACTTCACGCAGAAACAGTTCTGGAGAAGATGAATTTCCATACAGCAGGCACAGAGGCTGCTGGCAGCACAGGGCTAATGCACCAGCTCTCCAAGATATTAGCATGAGAACATCCCACAAAGCAAAAGATGAAAGCATTTTGGAAGCTGAGTGAATGGAAGCTGAACCCTCCTTGTCCAGCAGTGCTGTGGGGCTGGAGGGGAGCTCAGAAGTCTATGTGGTCCATGACTCTCCAGCTGGGCTGGCAGGAATCATATCCCAAGAGATCCAGCAGTCCTCAGGGCACCTCTAAAAACCCTGCTAGAAACACTGAGCCTTCTCCCCATGAAGAATTCCACTTTTACAGGGAGAAGAGCAAACCCATCAGTCTGCTTTAATAATGCAGCATTAGTGCTTCATTTTCCTCCGCCAAACCCAGCGTTGCGCTGCGATATAACAGCCAACACCTGTCAGAGCAGAGCAGCATCTTATCTGCATGAGCTGCTTCATTCCCACACATGGGAAGGAGGCTGGATCTGAAAAGAACCTTCAGAGTCTTTGTTCCTTATTCTCTAGACTCGTGATTGTGGTGTCAGACAAGTTTGATTTGGCTGAACTTAGAGCTGGCACTTCAGAAGCCTGAGCATCTCGATGGCAGTGCCTGTGTGTGGATGGGGAGCCACACTTTGCCACATGGTGTGCAATTCCTGCATATTTGAGAGCATCTGAACTGCTTTGAGATCATTTGAAGAAAGGGAGCTGGGAAAGCATTAGTTTGTAGCAAAAAAACTCTGTCCAACTCCCACAAATACATGAAATATGCACAAAGAAGAGCAGGGAACTCATTACTTCAAAGGGCAAGAGCTTTCCCAACTCATGGGTCTGACCCCAAAGGTGGAGAGGACCACAGGTTGTGCTTTAGCTGTGTAAGCAAAGGGACAATCATCTACACACATCTGAGCTGCTCCAGTGCAAAACAGAGGGGCAGCTAATCACATTCAATTAGAAATAATTACAGCAGGTGCAGAAATTCACCCTGAGAAATAACCAGGTTAAACAAAAAGCTGCAATGGAGCACTGACAGCAAAAAGCATTTTTAGATTTAAAAAACGACATGATTTATTCAAGCAGAGAGGAATGGTGAATTGCAAATTTGAAAATGACATGGGTTTACAGTTTGTATAAATTAATATTATGATTCCACAAGGCAATATAGTTGAAATGTCGACAATGGTTCCTAAAATACTATTCAAAGACTTAAATTAAACAAGAAAAGCATCTACAGTAAAAAAGACTTGTTCTAAGCTATATGTGAAATACTGTCCAACAATAAAATATCATGTGCAGCCTCCTGAGCAGCCAACAATTTCAAATTCTATCTTCGCTCTTACATTTACAGTGGATCAAATTTATGCCTATTATGTTATCACCCGAAAATACAATATGCAGCAAAAAATACATTGTGTTGACAGCAGCTCAAATTGTAAGGCAGCCTCAAAAGGGGGACTTCCCAAATCTACCCCTTAAGAAATTAATTGGTTATCTTTAAAGACCATGTAATTAACATTTCCATGTCTTTATATTTGAAATATAACCAAGCATTTGTGTTCAAATTTACCTTACAAACCCCATAATTATAATGCTTATGTGTGTGAAAGGAGTAGTTGGTAGTTTCAGTGTCTGGCACCGTTTTAAAAGTCAGATTTTATGATCTTATGAACTCCAAGATTCTTTGCATGAAATGAAGTCAAAACAATTCAGCACTGTAAAAGGATGCAGTTTTATGTGTTAATAGGGGTGTATTTCGTGGAACTAATAATGAGATTGAGGTTGAAAGCCACCTACATTTCCTATTCCATATACACATAGATTCAAAGTAATACTGACTTTTTTTCAATAGATGAACACATATCCATGCATGTACAAACAGCTGGAAGACTACCAATACCAAAAATGTGTTTGTGTGCAGTGATATAAAAAGCTTCCAATGCATGGAAATGGCTGATAGAGATCCCAGTCGATTTGGGGATCAGACAGAAGGGAGCTAAAATCTTACCTCTTTTGTGCAGGAGAAGTGCAGCATGGGAGAAAAGCATGTAGAAATGCAGTGAAGGAAAGCACTAACAGCTGCTGGACTGTGTTTGGACCTAAAACAGAAGGCTCTGAGGACATTTACTGTGTTGAATCTCAGCAGAGAAATGTCAAGATTTTTGCTCCTGATGTGGGTTTGGTGTTGGATAAGTATTGAGTATTTCCAGCACCTTTAAAGTTAAAAACTACCCTCGTTGCTTCCTGTAGGGTCTTCAAGATCTAAAGTGTTGACTGAAGCAGCTAAGACCTACTCTAGTCACCGAAGTCATTTTATGCCTGGAGAACACATTTCAGAAGTGTGATTATTGTCATTACTGTGCTAAAAATGTGCTAGGCAGTTCATGGAACAGAAGACATGCCTCCTGTCCCGACAAGCTTGCAATCAAAGGTGCCAATCTTGCAATTTTGTGTACACAGAGATGGCAATGGGAATACAGTGGTGCTGCTGGAAGATGGGGAGGGCAGTGAGACTCCAGGAAAATGTAGCATCCAAGGGTTGAGAGAACATTGTACAGATGAGAAAGGCTCAGCAGGACCCTTGATGGAAATAAGGTCCCTTCAGAAGTCAGAAAAAACGATCATGATAGTCTCTGCCAGTATTAAAACTGATGAATTTGGGAGAGAGGAAAGATGAGGGAGATGGGAATTTACGATTTAGTCTTTTGATTTTACCCATGCATGCAGACTCTGGGAGAGCTGTACTGCTGATTTTTAACTCTTCCCCAAATGGACAGAAAATATTACAGTCCCAGAAGTTTGCCATTATTTTCCATCTTAAGAGACATGCCATTACCACCTTTTGCATAAATGTTCCTTACTGAGCCATGCAGTTTGGAGAAGATTTTCTCTTTTTTCTTCCTCCCCTTTGGTTCTTTCATTTATGAATCTTGACAGTCTTGGGTTTTGCTCCATTCCCCCAAGTGTCCCTTCAGTTCATGTGCATCTGTTGTCCCAGGACACACCACATTTAGACAATCAGTCATTACCAAGTGGGTTTCCTTCCCTTTCCTTGTGGAGAATAGAAAGCACCTCGGGATCCCTCCATTTTGCTAGATTCAATGAACCACTTGACAAAAGTTAATTAGAGTATTGCTGTCTGGGATGGGGAGGGCCACTGAGACATGGTGGAATCATCCCTTTTCTCACAGCACTTCAGCCAGAAAACTACCCACCATGACTTTCATTATTAATAAACACACTATACAATAATTATAATACACCACACACTAATGATGCCTTTTACAAGCAGCATGGATTTGAATCCTGTGTTGTTAAGCCTCCTGCATCACTCTGAAAACAAGTTGCACTGTGGCCCAAAATGCTCAGCTTAGAGGTGTTGTACATACAGAATTACCACCAGTGTCGATAATAATGGCAGCAATAAATAGAGATGTGAATCCAGTGCAAAAATTCCCTCATGCTGGGGCAACCTGGTGTGCTCCTGCACGCTCAGCTTCATAACACATCAGTTGCTTAATCTGGTAAGCAAAGAGGACTGTGAAAAGCAACAGGACTGGTTTCCCTCTCACACATTTTGTGGATTATCCAATATTTACTCGTTTTCTACCCACTGTTCAAAGTGGCCTATGAGCCAGATGATCAGGAGAACAGGGATATAAACTTCAGCATAAAAATGTTAACAAAATGGTATATGAGCAAGTAAGAAGTACCAAAATAAATAAACCATATGGTTTATTGGTAGCATATGTTGTGTGGTCATTTTCCTCGGGAGGTCACTTTTGGGTAATAGGGGACAGTTCCATCTCCCAGAATGGTCCCACATGTCATTGAACAAAGCAAAAGCCATCCTGACACCAAACTCCTGATAAACAACTTGTATTTGTTGCTAAATGGATACATCTTATTTTGTACACTTAGTAATTCATTCAGATGAGGAACCGCAGGTGGACTACAGTATCTCCTGAAGACAGGTTAGCTTTTATAAATATCACTGCTCTGACTTCACAAAAGCTCCAGGATCTCATTGGCAGCTCCCACATGACACCAAATCTTGATCAGAATTTGCAGCCTTGGGGCTTTTTCATGCACAGTGGAAGGATGGGGTAGAGCTGCGCAGCTGCAATATCTTTAGTGCAAATATCTTCACCCTTAGTGTGCCCTGGTTCCAGCTCTCTGCTTCCTGGCCGTGGAAGAGGTGTCCATGCTTTCAGCTGTACCTTTAAATGATACAGAAGCTCTGACTTATTACCATCTTGCACAGGTATAATCTGTGCCCTTCATGATCCCTGTCTTTCAGAGGAACAGTATTTAGCTCTCTAAACCAGCTGTCTGTTTAGTTGTTGGGTTCAACAGAAACAGAAATAGAGCCTCAGTCCAGCAGAGAATATTTTGCAGAGGCAGCTAAAATCAGGATTTGGCCCTGGGAGTGTGTTTGTAGACATCTGGATATGATGCACAGCAGCAATGCTTCTGTGGATCACCAGCATAATTGCAATAAATAATTCAAGGAACAACAAATGATGCTAGAAGTGAACCCTCCAGCTTTGCAAGCAGTTGACAGCACTGTTGCCTGCAGAGGGGATGCCTGCTAGGGTGGGTAAGGGGGTTGGGGAGCACAGTAGGTCCCCATGGGACTGGCAGTGACCAAACTGACCAAACAGGGCTGCAGATGGACAGCCAGTCCCTCTGACAGCTTAATGTTAGCCTGTAGATATGTGATTGCAATCTCTGGGGCTCTCCAACTCCCTTAAACCCCACAATTTTCCCGAAACTGAGGAACATCTAGAAAGAGTAACGTGGCTCCATGGCTTTGTAGAATTGCATCGTATGGGATTAACAGTTGAATTTATGTAGCAAATGAAGCCCTATGTTCAGTTCCCTCACCCACAGCCTGGGTGGGTGTTTTGAAATAACCACCCTCCAGACTCCAGGGTGAAGCCAGACAGGACTTTTCCCTTATGCCCATTATTCTTTTCCCAGGCAATCAAGACCTTGGCCAGGAAAATATGTGATAACTCACAGATACAAGGTATAAATACAGAGGGAGTGGAGAGGATAATTTCTCTCTGTACAGGTGACACTCTGCTATACATCACAAATCCCACACTTCAGTACTGTCAGCCTCTGCTCTAGTAGAGGAACTCATCTTCACTTCTGGTTAAAAAGCAAATCTGATCACAGGGCTGTGAGGAAAAGGCTCCCTCTGGGAATATAAGACCTTCAGTCATGTAAGTGGTGCAGCAACATCTCTTGCTTGCTTAGAATTCAAACAAGCAGGAAGTTCTTTCTTTATTTAATCTTTAATAAGAAAAAAACACGACACAAGCAGGTCAGATGGCGCTGCCTCAACCATAGCAGGCAGAGATGACACTACTAGAATAAATTATCCAACAAAGCTCATCTGATCTCCCCCCAGCCAACAGAGCCACCATCCATCCAGGAGGGCTTAGAAAAAAAATTTGGTCTTAGAGATCCCCCTTTTCTATCTCCATACCTGTGTCAGAGCAGAGCTTGCCTTTGTAACAACACATGAGCTGAATCTAACACCCCAAACTCTGCTCTTTTTAGATGATTAACAGATTAACATAACATTAACATTATTTGTCCCACTGATGCATTACCATCTTAGTTTCATAAAAGTCTGTAATTGTGGTTTGTTCCTTGGAGTACTCAAAATTCTGACTCATATTTGAATTACAGTTTTGCAAAGACTCATCATACATATAATGGGCAAAACCAAATCTGCCTCCTTCCTCCTCCGCCTCACAACCTAAGTGATTAAAAATCTATACACAAAATGTGGCAGGTGAAGCACATTTGCAGTGAAGTGTAATTACATCCAGAGTAATGATCATATGCAAAAGATTCCTTCTTGATCCAGTGCCTACCTTTTGTGAGACTCTGAGTCATGCTGCCCCCACTTCTTCACAGCTTATTTTTATTTAATTATTGCACTTGCTATTAGGCAACATAACTGTGGAAAGAAGGTTAGGTTTTACTTTGCATCCCCTGTTGTCACCAGTGACATCATCAGCTAATCTGCTCTTGGCAATGACCTACTTCACGAAGCAACAGGAATGCTAGGTGTGCTCAGATCTAGAGTTGAGTTGGAAATCTCCTGTTTGCATTGTAGGATATCATTCCACCCACAAACCATTGAGAGACACTAGAAATGGGAGCCCAAAGAGTTTATAGAATTCCTCCTTCAAGCCTTGGAGAGAAAGGCAGCAGAGACAGCTCAAAAGACCAGAAACTGTGATTAAATGCATTTTTTCCTCTATCTAGAAAAACCCACTACATTACAAATATGTAAAACAGCCAATAAATTTACTGTTCATATCCTAACCTTTCTCCTCAAACTCTTTACTCATTCCAACAACTCTGATCTTCTCCTGAAGCACTACCCATATTATGACACTTCCTCCACGAAAACATAGAGGGGATATAGTGGCAATTTCAGCAAAGGAATCACAGAGAAGCAGCAGACAGGAATATTACTGATCAATGGCAAAAAGATTAAAGGTAGTAACATCCTTATGGCACTGTGCTGAGCAATGAGTGAAGAAGATCAAAGGGATTATCAAGAGCAAAGAGAGAGCTTGTGGCTATTAAACTGACAAAAAGAGAAATCCAGTGGGAAATAGGAACAAAACTCTTAGCAAAAGACAAGAATCAGATTTTCTTGTTTCACAAAAGTGAAGATGTTGGAGGGACAGGTGTCAGGAACTGGAGTTTCTGACAGGGCTTTAAGGACAGAGAGCTGATCCCTAGAGGGCAAAGAGGAACACACAGAAACCACAGAGGAGATGTCACAGGGAATGGACAGAACTTCTGCAGACACTGGAGCAGAGAGGCCTGCATGAGGCACACAGCCCAGGTCTGGTAAAGGAGGAGGAGAGCAACCAGCATGCAGACAGATTTTAATGCTGAAATCATATTTTATGCCTTTGGACTTGACCTGTCTAAGAATGGACATAACAGCATCTACCTAAATTTAAGGTCTTTTTGCTGAAGAGGATTTAGCAGGTTTAAAGTTCAACATATTTTAAGTGTTTTCATGGATAACTTGAAGCAGGAAGAAAGGGTGAGCTGGATTATGAATCTTCTTATACCCTTTTACAGCATTTATAATTAACTCTAAGTCTATTTTTTTTTGCCACTGGGAAGCAGCCGTGCTGTAATCTTCTAATTAATAAATGGCTCAGTAAATGACGAGATCTTTTGTCCATGAAGAAACTTACACATACTGTCAGAAATATTACACTATAAAATGATGAGGAGACAACCAACCATATTTTTTTCTCCTTCTTCACCATTTTTTTTAGAATTTATATTTAATTTGAAAATGTTAAATGACTAAATTAGTCAGAGACATTATGCAGTGAGGGCTGGATATTGTGCCAGTTATAATCTCTGGGAAAACTCTCATCGGTATCAAAGGGCCTTGGTGATCCAAAATCCTGAGGATAGTTCAGCAGCTGGGCTGATGCAGTAACACAGCAATGGTGCTGGCACATCCCCTCCGTGGTGGCTGGTGTAGCAGGAGGCTGCAGGATGGCATTACTGCAGCATTCCCACCAGAAATCTAAGAAAAAAATCCTTAGATAAAAATCCAAGCCTTGCAGTATGATTTTGCTACACCCTGTCACCTGTGGCCATCCCATGCCACATGTCTCTTGAACTCACTTCGTGCCCACAACGTGTTTCTGGGGAGGCACCTGGTCCTATGCACGAAGTGTGTGAAAAAGTGCTGGGGACATGGGCTTGGCCCTTCACCCTGTGCTATGGGCATCCTGCTCCACCTGGGCCTGCCTCTGCCTTCTTTTTCTCCTTGGCTTTTCTCCCTGAAAGCTCCCTCAGACATGGTCCTTCTCTTACTCTATGCTTGCAAAGCTTACCTTACTGGAACATGAAATCAAAGAGCCATAAAACCTGCCACAGAGCAGCAGTGACTGACAGGGACCTGAACTTTGTCATTCATTAGCCAGACTTTCCTCTTGTCACCTTCTCAAGTCTGCTCCCTTCCTCCACAGCAACATTAAAATAGACATTTGTAATTCTGTCTTTCTTGTTGTCGACACACATAAACAAACACCTTTCACTGTTCTCTCAGGAGGGATCTGAGGATCCTTATCTTCTTTTTTCTGAGTGGGGATGTGAAAGCAAAGACAGAAAGGGCAAGACTTTTCAGCTGAAAACATGGGTCCCATATTTATCTAAGCAATGGCTGTGATGTGACAGCCCAGAGGTACCTCAGTGCATGTAAAGTGGTCCAGCCTTTAGCAGCTGAGGAGAAGGGTACCCTGCTTGCAGTCCTTGCTCCTATATTTCTGCTCTTGTGGCACAAGACATGGGAAACCACAACATAATGCAAGACCCAGTGGTTTGAACCAGCTCAAAAAGATCTATACTGTGCTAAGGCCCCGAGAACAACAGGGAAAAAACAACTCCTTGAAGGAGATGTGCTACAGGAGCTCATGTCTGGCTTCATCTGGTGATGGTCACTATCAGAGCAGATTCCATGAACTCCAAGCTCTCCCCACATGATATTTCCTAATATCTTATCATCCACCAAAAGAGATTATAAACTGCATAGACTGAGTACTCAATATCCCAGTAATGTCAGAGAGCTGCAGCCAACTGTGATTCCTTAGGGAAGGTGGTTACAATGCCCATGGACATGTCAGGGTGCACAAAGCAGAGCAAAATAACTCATTTTTGTTGTGTAAAATAAAAAGTCTGACTGAAAAGCTGCTGTATTGAGGAAATGATAGCACTGCCCCTAAATGTCAAGGGAGCATCGTTCATTCTCTTTATTTACAATAGTGGAAGACACAGCCTCCTATATATGTGGAATATAAGACAGTAAAAATAAAGGGGGATGTGCAACTGCTTTTGTTTGAAATCTTAATTATTCCAATAATCTTTCAAATACAGCTCAACAGCTGTAATAAACACTATCTAGCTGCAAGCATAGGTGTGAAAAGGGAACAATTCCCGTTATCAAAGTAATCTGCAGCTCTGAAGGCTATGGTTTCCTGCACCAGTAAATTTCTAACTGTTCCTTGTGACTGGTGTTGGCAATAGTTTAGGAAAGTAAATGAGTTCCTAATGCGGGGTGTAAGATATTCATTAAAGACCAGGTAAAAGAACATTAATTTACCTTTTAAAACATATCAGGAGACAAATAAGGCAACGAAATCATTAGTATGCAAGTGTTGTTGCCTCAGCTGGATCAGGTCAGACAAGCTCAGCTGTGCCTCCTAATGCCTGCACTGCAAAACACTGCTGATAGTCTTAACATTTTAATACTAACAGTAATAATATTTACTGATAGGCAAAGGCAGGATGTGATTTACTGTAAGCAGAAATCTTGGGGTTTCTATCTAGCTTGCACACAGGTTCACACCACCTCTATGAATAATGCACGTAACTCCTTTTGACGAGTATGGCCAGAAGCAAAACAGGTAAAACAACAACAACTTGTTTAAAAAAACCAGCCTAAAAACATCCTCAAAACAACCCAGGGAGTCTTAACAAGTCAATATTGCAAACATCCTGCACTAACCAGGAAAGCAGCTGAATAGAGGTGAACAAAATAAAGGGGATAAACGCTTTCATTTGGTATATACAAGCAGTAAATAAACTCTATTCTGCCTCAAATAAAAAAGCATTTGCTATCATTTATATTTTACTGAAATCCTCCCTTCTAAGCTTCAGTCCCTTTAGCTGGGATTTCTGTTGAGACTCTTCACTTGGCCAGAGACTCACCCATGGGCAGTGATGAATCACTGCTTCAAATGCTGAATTATGCTCTGCTTTGGAGTCTCCAAACACGGGTGAGATCTTCCTTCACGTGCTGGCCCAATGCAGTGCTCGTGCATAAGATGAAACAACACTTGAGCACTCTTTGATCTGGATATTGCCACGCAGGAGCTATGTCCTATGTCAGAAAAGCTGCTGTGGAAAGGGCTGGGAGGAATTGCCTGAAGATACTTTAAAGTGAAATTGCCTGCTGAGATTAAGCAAGAAAATGCAACAATATCTGCATATATTTACACTGAAAAGCATAATCAGGAAAGGAGTGGAGTTTAAGTGTGATCCCAGTCCACTAAGCCTAAGCACACAGAACATGAGTTTTCAAACAAGCTGCTTCAAAGGTAAAATGAGAAGGTAAAGACATCGGTGTGAACGAGATAATGCAGGGGAACCAGGGTTTAACAGCTAATTCATTAAGCACATTTTTTCACAGTATTTCCAATCTAGCAGCTCACAACTATGCAGGGCAAACAGAGGATGGAGTTATCTCCATGGCTGGCTGCTCTCGAGCCTGTCCCTGGTCCAGCAGCCACTCTTACACATCATTAAGAGACAAGCTCCCAACAGGGACCACCACCAGTCTCATCAACATGGATAGCAGCCCTCTTGCTTTGCATCACTGAAGTCTTGAATATTCCCACATAGCCTCCAGCTGAAACACCACAGCTTTTTAAGGCAGCTCTGGGGTTTTCATGACCAAAATAATACATCTAGAGAGGGTCAGATCAAGGATTCCTGATGTTCAGAGCAGCAGGGAAGCCAGGTGAAAGCACAGTGCAGTCCATTCAGTGCTGGTTCACCAGGGATTTATCATAAATGGTTCTGGGGTGCTCAGAAGGAGCCCTGTAGATATGAGTTTTAATTGAAAAGGGATTGCAGGGGATATAAACCAACCTAAATGTCAGGGCACTGTTGCTTCCCCTAAAGGTCAGAATGAGCATACTGAAACCACAAGTCTGAAAATGATACCTCTGACAGTGCTGTTTCAGCCATCTGTGGTTACAGAGCAATGTTCACCTATTCCAGCCTGGAAACTGGCAGGGAAGGATGGGAAAACAGCCTCACAGAGGGCTCAGAACTGGATAGAGGTTTTTGGATACAGCTGCAATAAAAGAGTCTTCTGATACCTTCCAAAGGCACAGCCCTAGTTATTACAACAGCATTAATTTGCCATTAGGGCTTGCTGGAATCAGAGGGGAAGATTTTGATTTTTAGAAACAGAGTCAAAGGAAGGCATGAGTGAAAAAAAATATATTCAGTCCTTTTAAAGTGTGACCTAAAAAACCTTGCAGTGTAAAATATGCAGTAAAAAATTTATGTCAGGTTTCTATGGTTATATGTGTGTACGTATGGGATATAGAGCAAGCTCAACCTTGCTCCTACTGGCCTTACATGCCATGAAACTCAAAGAGCTCTTCCCAGTGGAAGGGCAAGCCTGACTGAGGTCAGCAGAGACAGTACTGTTGGCTGTGTGGATGAGCCAAATGGGACAGTCCAGCTACCAGGTCATTGCCCCCTGCCTCAGCAAGACTTCATTGGCATGGAGTTGGAAGCTCAGGGCATCTCTCCTGCTCTCCAGTACCTCTTGGGATGGGGTGGTTCAGTGCATTCCCTTCTCCTACAACAGCCCATGTTCCTAGAGGTGTGTGCTAACCTCATGAACACACAGGCTTAACTTCAAAACAGATGCAGAGGTTTCTGGTCCCAGATCCTGATGAAGGTAGTCCCACAGACCTCCATGAGCATCCCCTTATTCCTGAGTGTGAAGGGCCCTGTGCACAGCATGTCACACCAGAACTGCATCACAGAAAACGACGGATTTATGGGGTGAAACTTTAACAGAGGCAAGAAAGTTTCTTTGCTTTATACCAGGAGAAAATACTAGCCCCCCATCATAGAGAAATAATTCAACTTTTCAGAAAAACAAAAAATGCTTAGTTCTACGTGGAAACAAAGGGCCAGATTCAGACCTCATCCCTGCAGGAAAAAACCCCGGAGTAAAGCCTCAATGTTAATGAGTTGATTCACATTGCAAGAAGTGTAACGGAGCTGAGCCTCTATATGAGTGTGCCTCTTGGTTTCTAAGGAGCCAGCTGTTATTTATGCAGTCTATTTACACATTCTCTTGGCTCTTTATGCAGAGGAAATATTTTATAGTGTAAGCTCCCTCTCTTTATTTTCCCCTTACATGTACACACACGCACTACAGACAGAGAAGGTAGGACAAAGATGTTTAAAAGAGCCACATGTAGGTATGTTTTAAAGACAGAAGATATTTCAGGTTGTCAGTATGAAATTGTCAGAGAACATAAATTACTACTGTCTGTGCATTTCTCTCTCCTAAGAGGATTGTGCTAATTAAACAAGAAGAGATTATCAAACTTTGTCTACAGCTGATAAAATCCAACTACAAATTAAAATGCATGTTAAAGCTAATCCATCACAAACTGAAAAATTAAGCTAGAGCATTTGTAATGTTTTCAGCATCCTTTGTCCTTCAGACAGTGCCCAAATACTAGAATTTCATTGAGTTTAATGTTTTGCACTTTTGTGGAGATTTAGAATTGCGCATTCCATACAGTTTCTAAATGCTCATCTTCTTTGCATGTTTAAGACTATGTCAGTAATTTGCATTCCCTTTTACAAATGGAATTGTAAAAGAAAAGGGAAAATGTAAGCAAGCTGGATTGAAATAAACATTTGCCTCCTTCCAGTGCCAATAACTTTAAAAAAGTTTCTCCTCGTTGTTACATACCTCTTGATGAGTCACAGCAGCAGTAATGCCAAAATGCCACCAAAGAAAGGCTTTTCCCTTTTTATTATTGGAACAAGCAAGAACAAGAAGTTCTAGAAATTTAGAGGGAGACACTCCTCGGGTCCCAGTCCAGTTTGCACGTATGTGCCTGAGTCATTGTAGCTGTGATTAATCAGATCAAAACGAGGGATTTGGTCCAAAGTGGCACACCCAAACCCAAGCACTGCTGAAATCAAAAGTTAAAGCTCCAGGGTATCAAATCAAAAAAACCCCAGCCTTCAGATATCCATCTGATCCTTGATAACTAAAGGGCACTTTCCTCCTGGAGCAAGTTCGCTGTAGTCCAAAATAGTGAGTGTGACAATAGCTAAAGGGTGAAGAAATAGATCTGAATAGTAAAGATAACCAAGAAGCCATGTAATCTGGGAGAATTACAGCTCTCAGCCACAGGACCCGAGGTCTGTTCCTGGGTTTGTTGCCTACTTGTGGCATAACCCTGGGACAGGTCATGGTGCGTTTTTCCTTCTAATTCTTTTCTCTTTCCCATTGCTTGACATTTCAGACTTCTTTTGAGCAGGGCATTTGTTTCACTAGTTTGGTGATAATGAATACTAATTGTAGTAAAAGCCTTTAGGATCTATAATGATTCAACTAATAATAATACACCAAAATAAAAATAAAAGATATGTGATGTCTTTCAAGATTACAAGCTTGTACCTTTTAAAGTAACTTTAAATGTCTTACTTATTGCTAAAGTATTTATTCTGTCAATTTTTGTTCCAGCTTTGAAGGATATCATGACTCTGATGACTCCTCCTCCTAACAGAGGACACACAAAGCAAACTCTTTACAAAATCCAAGCTTGAGAAAAAAATAGGAGGTTGTGGGTGAAATACTTTTGCCCACAAGTCACCCTCTTCATTTGCCAGATGACATTTGAGCACTGCTTTTATACTTGCTCACTTCTCATCTCCTTGACTGAACACGCTTGCTGTAGTCAGTTCCTCCCCAGCAGCTGAGAAACCAGCCTGAGAGGTGTCTTCATTCTGCAGCTACTCTCCTGGTGTCCACTCACCTCTATCTCCAAGACCTCAGACACTCCTGCAGCTTCCCAATAGCACCAGCAAATCCACTCCCACTCATCTAACAAACCTGCCTATGCACTGAGAGCTTGGTCTGGGTTTAAGCTACTCTTACACAGGAACTCTTACACCACCACTGTTCATCCAAGATGCTGGGGAACTGCCCAGTTAGCCATTAAAAGGAATCCAACCTCTCCATGCTGGTTGTGTGCTCACACGAACCCATGGTGACCCAGCACAGCCAAGCACTGGCTGAGACATCTTCTCTCAAAAACTCATCTTGAGGTCAGTTGATTTGTTATGATCTGCTCCAGCCTCTTGTGCCATGTTCCTCCAGGCAGAAATTAAGATCCTGCTCTTTGGGGAAAAGAATAATTGCAGGTCTCTGGCTTTTCTCCAGTTTAAAGTGGAGCTAATTCCTCATAGTTCTAGGAATCAGAATTACAAATTCCACGTGTCCCTGCAATTGCTTTGACCTTGCACTGTGATTTGTGCTGGAGTAAGGTCCATTTAGACTAGAAAACACAAGGGTAGTATTTATTTAACTGATTATGCTGCATTCTTGTCTTATGAATCACTCTCCACAGATGGTACTTATGCCATGTCCTACTTTCTCATTTGACAAATGACTACTCTAAGACTCTTTTATATTGGCTCTCGCATGAATGTAACTGCATTGAATGCAACAGATTTATTTTTTATTTATATTGGTGTCAACAAAGCTGGACACAGGGCCTGTAAAAGTAAAAAAGTGCCCCAAATACCTGTAGAATTCAATATGGCACATTCATTATTTATAAAATGATTGTTTCTGTTGCAGAACGTTATTGATATTGTTATTTTGTGTGCCTTCCACATGTACAACTGATATGTACAACTGTACATAGTCAATACTGCTTGAGATTAATAAGACTGGTAGAAGGTTTTTCAATCAATATATTCTCTCCAAAGAATATGCAACAGTGTGTATGGGGGGAATTGATTCTGTTTTCACAGAGGTGTAAATAATAAACAATTCTTAGAAGCAAAAGGAGTTGTAAGAGTGGGAAATAAGAAGGCCATATGTGATGTAAAGATTAACATACATTTTAAATACAACTTTGTGGCACTTTGGAGACCATTTTGGGATTACAGTAATTTTATCTTCAGTAAAAAGCAGCTTTCAAATATAGAGCCACAAATTACTTCTAGTGAGGGAAAAAAGAAAGAAGCTCTTTTTTTTTTTTCTTTCTTCTTCCTTACCGCCAAAGGGTTTGTCAGCTTACTCTTGCAAATCCTTACTAAAGAGTCTGGTTGCAGATTCTGTACTGCCAGAAGTAGAAATCAGTGAGAACGAGCTGTCTCGAGACTATATGCATGAAAACCAGCCTACGAAATTCAAGGAATAGTTCCATATTGCAGGAGCCCTTCCATTCTCTGAGGGAGAAAAGAAGGAGCAACTGCCCTGTGATCCAGGGACAGATGAGAAGGACTTTGGACCTAGAGTGGGTTACCCTTGCAGGCTCTGTATGATGAAAGGACTGTGCAATGCCTGTGGAAACCCTGAAATGCAGTACCTTGCCTTCTTTCTTTCCCCCCCTTGGTGATTTCCTTCATCCATTTTGCTCTGATTACAGTTCATGGCTTCAGGACTGGCTCTTTGACTAAAGCAAGATCTTCTGACTAAACCTCAAATAGATGATGAATTCCTCTGTGCCAGCACATCTAGAGGGGTGAGGGAAATCTAGGCACTGCCTGTGAGGCACTTAAAATTAATTCATAAACATCCTTACCACTCACCCCTCTTGCGTAATCCACACAAGGAGCATGTTTCCACCTCATGGAACTAGTGTGGATTTAAACCCTCTATGTGCTATATGAATTTAAGGATGTCCTAGATCCCTCCCTGCAGCCACACTGTTCTGGGCAGCTTTTGCAAGCTAATAGGTTTGGCTTTAGACAGCTTGGGAAAAGGAGGCTGTTAAGCAAAACAGAAAGTGTTGCACAAAACGAGCTGAGCAATTGAGTTGATTATACTTGTCCGTGCTGGGGGAGGTGCCATCTCTGGAGGTGCTGTTAGATACTTGTGCTGGACACTGAAAGGAATTGACAACATCATGGCATTTTATACTAGATATTTTTGGTGTCCTGGCCAAACCACAATTTGGGTAATTACATCCTTCCCACCTCTGCTGCAGTTATACTTTCAATCAGATGCAATATTCTTCATATCCTGTGAAAAAACCCCAACTGTGTGCTGTAAAAATAGCTATTTCATTTTTGCACAGAAGTGACTGGTTTTCAGCTGGGGCTGAGGGCTCCTTGCTGATGTAAAAAATAAATAAATAGGACTTCTGGACAGAAAAATTATGTGCAGGCTGTATTCTCTTTTCACATCAACTGTAATGCCTGATCTTCATGCATTAACCCTGGACCTTATTAGCTATTTTCTGCCAAGTGCCCAGAAATGCAGAATCACTTAGGACCTTTCCTTCTTGGCACTGTGTGAATCCACAGTGACAGTCCCAGCTGGGAAGAGTTTGCAGCTTGAATACCTAAGACAGTCCAGGTAAAACATAAGTGCAGCAAAACCAAAGAGACTTGGCCAAGGTCACCCATGTCTCTGTCTCTGTGGCAGCCTGGGGACCTCACCTGCTGGTCAGATTCCTGACACTTTTGAATAAAGTCTCTCTTCAGGCTCTCTGTTGCATTCCCTTCCTTCCTTGATCAGTTTATATTTTTTAAAGTTGAATTTGGTTTTGCCTTACAATGATTTTTAATTCTCTCACCTTCCTCAAACAAAACCATGAAGTCACTAAAGTATATTTTTTTACCTATTTGATGCATTTTTAAAGTGCACTTTGCTTGAGCTGATGCACAGAGCAGCACAGAGCAGCTGCTTTTATACCACTGCTGTTTAAGGCTGAATTGCTCCAAGTCTTCTCCCAGCACCTGTCTGCAATGAGCCCCTTTGCTAGAGGATAAGGCTTGTTTAGCAACAAACCAAAAAGCCTTGGAAGTTCTTCTGGAGGGAGGATGCCATCTGGAATTTGTACTTCTCCTTGCTGCAAGCATGCCTGGTGGGATGGACCATGGAGGGAGACCCGAGTTCCTGCCCAAAGCATCTTCAGCACAAGGAAATAAACATCACAAACCAGAGGCAAAATGTTCCAGGGCTCCCAAAGATGATGCGATATGTAGCTCTGCCTTGTCTCCTTGCATTTTCCTCTCTCTTTTTTCCCCTCAATCTGAAGTCGGGTGGGAGGGGGAGGTGGGTGGGGGGAAGCTAAAGCCATTGATCTTCCTGGCAGCAGAGTGACCTCAGCAGGGATAGTGAGGATGGGGTGGATGGTGAGTGTGTTGAGATTGCCCTACAGAAGGCAAGTGAGGAGAGAAAGGGAAGATCCTTATGTGCAAGATCCTGAAGTTTTCACAAAGCTTCTGCAGAGCTCAGGGGGAGCTTTGCCTGACTCAAGATTAAACTGACTCATTAAGAGTGGTAAACAGTTCAGATTGAGCTTTTGGCTCCATTAAAGCCTTTTGCTTCAGACAGCAGGATTCAGGCTGGGATCAGATAGGGCAATAAAGCATCAGCTTCACTTTTAGGCCTGAAAGTAGGTTTAAAAATACTCATACTAACAATGCTATTAATTATAATGATTATGATGATAATAATAATAATTATTATTATCATTGTTATATTTCAGTGGAAACAGTCACACAGTTGAATTGAAATATATGCTAATATCTTGTTGATTCAGAACCTGTAAAAACAAGGGAGAGAAATCTGATGGACAGTCAGGATTACCATTTTAACACTGAACTGGTTCCATTCAGCAAATGGGAGAGCACAGCTTGTGTAACAGCTCCAGATGGGAACACTGCTGAGTTGGAGGGAAGGTATTACAAGCTTGAGAACCTGTCCCAGTAACTGTCCCAACACCATTTTTTGATACAGATGCATTTCAAAAACCTACAGACGTTCCCTAGGCAAGCAGAGAGGCAAAATTGCCACTCTAAACCCTGCTGGCTGCAGCACAGTCATAGACCAGCCCTAACTCTGCTATAACCATGCTGCAATGACTGGTGTTCAAAATAAATTGTCATCTCCTTTCTCCAGCCACTATTACTATTTCTGGGTATGAAAAGTAAATGGATGTTTCATTTCATGTACTACTCATGGAAGCGAAATGCTCTGATATGTGCCATACTCCCAGTCTGAGAAGTAATGGTAAAATACAACTTGCATCCTTAAGCTTGGTCTATATTTGAATTTTTGTTAGCCCAACTCTGACACACAGGAGTTTGAAAAAAAGAATGAAAAAAAAAATCGCACCCTCCAACTGACGTAAGAGCAATGTACAAAAATCCTCATATAGCTTTTGCTAAAATCACTTTGAAATCTGGTTTAATTTATCAGTAAAGAACTTTATTTTGGTACAATCTATTTCTTGCTCTGGCTCCATCAATATGGATCTGAAGACAAACGTATACTCTGAAGTAGTTAGCAGCTCTTGGAGTTTTTGGACCCAGCACCTGCTAAATGCCAGACTGGT
Source organism: Acanthisitta chloris (assembly GCF_000695815.1). Lineage (NCBI taxonomy): Eukaryota > Metazoa > Chordata > Aves > Passeriformes > Acanthisittidae > Acanthisitta > Acanthisitta chloris. The sequence continues at coordinate 83,874 of NW_008670780.1, forward strand.
TTTCACCTGCACTGAGCCTGTAAAGGCCAACATCACACTGAAATGCTGCCACCTAAGTGAGGTGAGGACCCAGAACTCCAGCACAGCTCACATGGGAGCAGAGAGATTGGCTTCCATTTGACCCACTGGCACAGTGGGATGGAACAGATCCTGTGCAGACACACATGCTTTGATGTTTCTAGTTTTTCTCCTGAGCTGCTTTACCAGTTGGCTGATGGGCATTACACTCCTAACTTTGATACCTCCTTCTTGATATTGCTTTCCCCCAAATCCCAACTTGCCTGCCCTAGCTGCATCCCAGCTGCAGAACCCGAAATGGTGGTTTATACCATTCATATATGCACTTCTGAATACAATCTGAGATAAGCACAAGTGGAAGTGCTCTGGCCTGGGTTCCCCCTGCACTGCTGCTGTGGCTTGATGGACTGTTCCTGCCTTGGGAAAAATTCAAGTTGCTCCATCTGGGCTGTGCTGAGAGAAGCATCTTTTCACCCTCTGTGCCACAGTCCCTGGAGCAGCCTTGTGCCAGTGCCTGGCACCGCTGCTGGGGGAATGCTGGCAAGCATTGAGTCAAAAACCAATGCAACTGGGAAATTAGCATGATCACCAGACAGGAGAACATCCCCATATGTTTTCCTCAGAAAGTCCACAGTTTCTTTAGCACTACACATGGTTTGTAAGCAGAATGGAGCTGCTCATTGCTGGCTGACTCCAGCTGCAGAGGCTTTGGCTGAGCATAGAGGTTCAGCAAGGACACATTCAGCTGCACTTACCACAAAAAGGTTTTCCAAAGCACAGTCAGTTCACTGGTGCACCACTGTGCTGCTAAAGTTTGTGCTTTCTGGGTAAAACTTCTAAAAATAACCTCCTCTTTAACATTTCACACAGAGCATGGATATTGCTTTTGGCATTTGTGTCTCTGTGTTACAGCTGGAAGAATACTACCAAGAAAAAAATTTTCCCACGGCCTGTTCTTCCAGTTTGCTTTACACATAACACAACAGTGACACTAGAACACTCTAAAACAAGAGACAGGAAAGCATTGAAGTTCCACTGCTCTGTTCTTAACTGATTCTATTTGGTTTAGATATTACACTTGTTGTGGTACAGCATGTGAGAGACTCACAGAGGATGATAACAGCCACAATATCTACTGCAAAGGAGAAGGAGAAGGTTTGCAATGAAAGGTACTTCTAGCTGGATATATAGATGGAAGCTAAGCATTGAAGCTCAAAGTAGGGTTTGCCTTCAGTTCTTGTCTCAGACTGATCTATATCATGTGGACATCAATGCCAGAGTCTCAGATGCAGAAATAGTATTTCAAGTGGGACAACATAGGACAGACTGGAAGAATCTGCCCTTATTTTAAACAATTGCAGTTCTCCAAGGCCACACAATTTGAATCTTGGATGTAATCACTCATATCCAGCCAGTCATCAATGATTGATGAATCTCTGTAGGTGGAGATGGATGAACTATTGTTATCCTTCCTTATGAAAAGTGAAGCAAACACTTTTAGTCATTCATTTATTGCTGCTATGATCAAATGAAATGGGATGGCTTATGGATCTGGTCTACCCTTGGAGTTTAACTGTCCCCAGTGTTCACCCATTCACTGCAGGCACTCCTTCCCAGAGGTGGACCCTGCAGTGCAGCAGTTGGGTTGCCTGAGGAGGGGTGACAGACACATGCAGAAGCAAGGCTGGAGGGGACAAGAATTGATGCCCACCTTCAGCTCACAAAGAAGAAGAAACAGAAAGAAGCCTGCTCTTTTCCATATTTTCATTTAACTAAAGTTCAGTTGTCTAGAGGGGAAATCTCCTGATATTTCTTCCTCTGGACCAATTATCTTAATAAATAAATTCTCTGGCTCAGGTTCATAAAAATGGATAAAACAATTTGTTTGGTGAATAGATGAAATCACAATCAAAGTGAGGAAAGAACAATAAGAAAGCCACACAAGAGCAACACAAACATTATCAGGGAGAAAATGATCAAACAAGGTTCCCAAGGGATTTTAAATGCCATGCTCTGCTCTGAATGCACACGTTTCACCACTAAAATGCTAAACCACTCCTTTTTCACAGCATGAAGAAGCCAAAGGTCTGGTTAAATCTCTCCTCAAATAGGAATTTTAAAGATAACGACCTACCCCTATTAAATACCCACATAAATACACTCCCATGCATCACACACTGAATAGTCTCCAGCCTTTCTAGAGTTTTCCATTAGTTTTAGGATAACAAAACACTAATTGAAGACTTGACTCATAACTAGACTCTGATGAATTTTCGTCCCCTAACCACTGAAAGCGTGACTTCAATTCAGACAAACCTGTCTCTGCAAATAGTTTCTAGCTTTTTATATGTAAAAAGAGTTGAGCTTATTTGAACTACTGTCTTTCACAATGCATTTTATTTAAAGATGCTTTTAAGATCTTGAGAAATTTTCTTCCTTGTGGCTAGGGGAATAATTCTTCTGGGTTTGTTGCTTTTTTTTTTTTTTTTTTTAGTTGAAATGATGTTTTTTAACCTTTCTGCTCACAAAGCAAAACAAATATTATAATTTTACTTGGCCTATTTAAGAATACACAACTGCCAGAAAATCAATAAGAAATGGGGCTTTATTTTATTAATGACATGTCATCTTTAAGATCACTTCTAGCAAGATGCTGGATATTCCTCTCTGCCAAGCTTTCTTTCTACCCTTTCCCTCCAGCAGGTAAATAAAGAAACTAGCTTTTCACACTGCTCTGATGAATTATTCCTCTGTCCTACCCAATGTGTGTTCACATACTGGACAATACCAGTAGGGACATTAATTACAGGTGTCAGATTTGTGGTGTTTGCTGGCAGACTATGATGCACAACATACAATTACCTTCAAGAGGAAGAACACAAAGGCAAAACTCGAACTCTATAACATCCAGGTTTCAGTGTAGTCAACAATAAAATTAGATTTTCCACTTTGGCAAACCACCTTAGTCCTGCCTTATTTACTGGAAACATTCTGGGTGGTGATGTGATGTCGCAAACCTCAGGAGTGACACAGACATCGATGCCATCACCTCACCAAGAGGTGTGCCAGGATATCACCCATGAAGCAGGAAGAACAAGGGTAGAAAGACAGTATAAACTGCAGCTAGCTAGGATTTGTTTTCTGTAATAAATACTTTCAGTCTCAGAGCACTGCACAAGGAGTTTGCCCAGGACTGATTTACCACACCTTGACCCAGGACAGGGCAAAGCCATGACCTTCTCTAGAGCATCTTCTGCTACCCTGGCTTTGGCCAGCCACTAAAAACAGCAACATTGTCCTGTGTAACTTCCTTCTGCTCCTTTTTACATCAGGCCATTCATTTCAAAAATTAAGGCAATTGTAACGTGCCTTGGGTCCAGATCTGCCAGGGCGTGGGTTTGAGCCAAGGAGGCTCATGAAGAGTTTCTTGGTGAGAAAGATTCTCTCCCCTGCTGCCTGGCATTTTCTTGCAGAGAGAGCTGCAGAGCTGAAGGCAGAGGGAGCTTTTGCTACAACAATTAATTAAGTTTGAGCAATTCCCTTTTTTTGGTGCAGTCAAAAATGAAACAACCACTGGTTTGTCCTGGTCTCACAGACTGGCGAGCAGCACACCAAGCATGAGGTAACCACTGGCATCTGCACACTTGGCTCTGCACAGCTTGGTCATCACAAAAACAAGGGCAAGGGATACTTCACAGTAAGGAGCTTTTGTAGCAGCAGGATAAACAGAGAAATAATATAATCACAGAGAAACTCAGTCCTGATGAAGTTACACTATATGCACAAGTTGGAGGGGATCTATTTACCTTCCTGCATGTGGGAAGGGATTGGACCTACAGTCCTGACATTTGCCTGTTTATCCAGAGCAGGTTCAGTGTGGGCAGTGGGAATGTCCTGCTCTGAGTATTTAAACATTCAGCAAGAATGTGTTTTGGGTTTTGGGGGTTTTTTTTGGGTGGAAAAACCCCACAAAGAAACCAGAAAAGTTTTGTACAAGTACTGTTGAAGGTTCAGAGGTGTAAGCCCAAAGGTGAGCACACAGAGAAGGTGGGAAATTCACTGGCTCCACTGCTGACAGCTGGCAGGTCCAGCTGTGCCTGCAGGATGACAAGAGGTGCCTCTGGTGGAGACTGGGCCAGGTTATCCCTGCCTAGAGGCTTTTGCAGAATCCACCACTCATCCTCACCTTTATCCATGGGCTACTTTGTTGGAGCAGCTGAAGTGGTGAGGACAGAAGTGCAGAAAATAATGCTAAGTACCAGTCTGTGGTGCCACTGACTGCGGGTGGTACTGCTCCACACCTCACCAGCTGCTCAGTTTGGATCCCACCACATTCCCAAGTTTGCTTTTTGGCTTAGGTTAGGAGTATAACCAATCCAGCACACACCCATTCCAGATTCCTCCTCATTTCCAATGCATTAGGCACTTGGGTTGTCTTTAAGTATAATTTACAAGACACACATTGCATGGGCATTGATGGCAAACTTCTAGATGTGTTTTAAAGCTAGACTAAGCGCTCAGAACAAAATACTTGGTAAAATACTTGGTCAATTGATAATCCATAAGTGTGCATCAAACACAGCAACTGTTTAAAAAGAATAAAACTGAAAATTATCTCTATCTAAAAGAACCCACGACCCTTAAAAATATTTTCAATGACACTTATTAAAAATGAAAGGATTTTTCTAATTATATCTGCCTTTATCCTTCCTCGAAGCTCAAAAATAGCAAAACCAACCAAAGCCTAAACAAATAGAACAATTTTTGCTTTCAGATGAGTGAAAAACTCAGTGTTTTTCTTTTTGGTGGAAAAATGTATATTGTTTGCTTGTGTAGCATGAACACCCCTCCCAAGTTTTATTTTCTTTCCCATTTTCTAGGTGAACCTGCACATCAAAATAAGAAAAAAAACCCCCAAAATCGATTCTCCAATTTTTTACACTTCTCTAACAAGGACCAGTCTTACCTGATGAAATACCTACAAAGCGTAACTGTAAATTTTATCGTGTACCACACACACTTGGTCGATTGAGTAACAGCTACGAGCTCTTAGAAATCAATCTATATTTATCACATAACCTAAGCATTCTGAACAAAAAGCAGGACACATTTTCCAGACACGTTACGATCTGGGCTCTGTGTGTGTGTGTCAATGTGTGTAAGCCGGAGAACATTTTGACCACAAACGGAGCTGATTATCGATATAATTATGCTGCAATCACACTAGAGGAGAGTATCCAGTAAATCAAACCCAACTGTCCACCCACTCACAGGGAAGAGACTAAAACCTGTCAAATCAGGGAAGGACGAACAGGTGGCCTCATTTGCAAAAAACGGCTGCTCCTCGCACGGCCGAGTGCCATACATCAATACTCACACACACATGCATTTATTAAAGGCAGAATATCACTGCTTTGTGTGCAGCACATTAAATATGCTTCTGGTGCACGCACCGATATAAAATCTGACATGCAGGTCTCCTCAAACACCGAGCAAATAACCAGGGACTTACTAAGCGCTGCCATAAGTTTTCACCTTTTTAATGCTCTTAATGGCTGCTGACAGCAGCAGGCAGCCTCGGAGGCAGCTCTGCCCAGTCTGCATCACTTCTACTGCTGCAGGTCTGTCAGCAGCTTGGAGGAGGCTCCTGCTATGCTGACATGGGACATCCTCTCTTCCCACCGTGGGGAATGACTCCCAGTTTTGGAGACTGCTGTCTAAGTGGGGTTCTCACATGCTGGATCTCAAGAAATCCTTGGTGTCCCACCCAAGTGGCAATTTCTGCTTCTCTTTTTAGAAATGGCTTTAAACTGAAAGAGAGAAGCTTTAGATTAGATATTAGGGAGAAATTCTTCCCTGTGAGCGTGATGAGGCACTGGCTCAGGTTGCCCAGTGAAGCTGTGACTGTCCCATCCTTGGAAGCGTTCAGGGTCAGGCTGGATGGGCCTTTGAGCAACCTGGTCTAGTGGAAGGTGTCCCTGCCCATGGCAGGGGGCTGGAACTAGATGAGGGTTCAGGTCCCTTTCAGCCCAAACCATTCTATGATTCTATGAAATTCTGAATACTGACAGCAGAGGTTTCCTTCATCCTCTCTAACCTTCTGACATTGTGGGCATCAATAGTCATGGCATGACTGGGAAGAAATACCAGATTTCTTTGAGCAGGGTGTCAAGGAGAAAAGTTAGAGGATATGTTTTTGTCCAGTGCTGTGTCTCACTCTGTGGACAGACCTGGAAGGGCACTGTGTGGTCTAATCATGGTTTACTATTTACTTGTGGCCATAGTACAGCCACCATCCAAGGAAAGACCAAGACCAGCCAGTGCCACAAAATAGATGGCACTAAGGAAGCTCCAATCTCGTGAAAATTACCTTACATAGTTACATTGGAAGGAATAGGCATATAGGACACATGTCAATCAACCTATTTTGGCAGCCAGTGGCAGCAGGTACAGGAAGATACTGCCATGAATTGGGATGCAAACAGCTGTGTTCACCTGCTCTCACAAGACTGATCTCTCAGCTGTGCATATTGTAATGGCCAGACTATGAATCTTCAAACTCAAGGTTAATTCCCATTTTCCGTAATGGATGGGGAAAGCTGAAAATCCATCAAAACTACAAATAGCAGGAAAACAACTCTGAAAGGAAATGTCTCGAGAAAGTACTAGGTATTAAATGAAACGCAGGTGCAGCAAATGCTGTGAACTCTCAAGATTCAAGTATGTCCTCTTTCCAAAGGTACCCAAAGGAAAAGATGAAAAACTGCTGGGTGTTTTAGAAGGAAGGTTGTGGCAGCTGCCCTCTAACAGGAGCTTCTCAAAGGTTCCAGTCACAAAGATGCCTCTATCACATATTATGTAAAGGGGGAAAACGTACAGGATTTAAAAGTACAGAACATATAAGACTGTCCGGAATAGACAGGAATTGCAGTTACGAGCCCAAGTACTATATAATAAGACAGAATGGCGATCTGTGGAGTCATTAAGTCCTTATTTTCCTAGTTGTAAATGATCTTAGCGTACAATTCCTTTCACAAGAATAAAACAGCTGTGATCAAGTCTTGGTACTGAGGTTGTAACCCCAGAGATCCATAGAAACATGAGAAATCTGGTATGTATGCATATCCCTTATGCCCAGGGCTAAAAGAATGCTTCTGAAGGTGGAAAACTGCAGGAGAAAATGCTCTCTAAAGAGGTTTAAAGACCCATCTGAAGGAGAAAGAAGGCATTTGCTTTAACAATGATTAATTTTTAATTGTTTGGTTTATATTTTTTAATTTTGCTGGACACAAACTAATTTGGAGAAAGAAAATTTGCAAAGTCCTCTTGGTTAGTAGCAGTGTATGCTCTACAATTTAAACTGTAAACTGCTTCTCATAATATCCTGTAATGGTTTTCTGCTCTCAGTAGCATAGCAGACAGTTGCCCACGTAAATCCCACACGAGATAGGTGACCCCTTTATGATCCAGCACACACAGTAGATGAGAGAGATCCTGCTTCACTCATAAAACCAATCATTCTTCCCTAATCGTCTACAATTTGCAGCTATCGTAAAACCCACCCTAACCATATTCAGCAGGCAGGAGTGTATTTCTGAACTTGAAGGTTAAAGACCTACACAGGTCCATCCCCATGGCTGGACTGCTGACAGAAGTCAGTAATTCACAGCAAGCTACCACCAAACAGCACTGAAAAATATGCCTTAATACAGGAGCAAAGGACCTCCTGGAAGCTGCAGAGTTATGTGCCACTGGGCTGTACAGCACTGGGAGATGTTTATAAACTTTGCAGCCGATACACCCAGGAGTACCAGTGGGAACATTTTCTTTCCACAATAGCCACTGAAGTCTTTAACACAGAATGTAATACTTTCAGCCAACTCGATGTCTCGCCACCTTCCTCTCCAAGGCAAGCCATACTGATGACATCTTCCTTATCATCAATAAAAATGATGTACAGCAGACTGTGGAGTTATTCAACAAGCAATTTCCAGAGATCACCTTTACTACAGCGTATAAAACAGATCTAGGACTCCCTTTCCAGGATGTCAGAATTTTATGAAGCATCAACTCTACACTTGCAACTGCCTGTTATGAAAAGAGCAGCTCTTCACGTAGATATATAGAGTTTTGCTTGCCTCAGCACATTCCCATGACCGTGCAAAAAGGTTGCCTGTGATAAGGATCATTATTAAAAACATCACAGAGGTGATGCAAGAGATGGAAAACCATTTGCAAAACACACCTAAAAAGAGCTGAGCAGATGTTGCTGTCTACCTGCTCATCTTGCCTGAGCCTAAAGACCACCCACCCTCGCTGCGAATGGCCCCACCAAGCACCATGAACACAGATAAGCTCTGCTATTGGTGCGCTGTTTTTCCTAATTAATGTTGTTAGAACTGAAAAGATGGCCCCAGGAATTGATTATGTAAATCCTTTAGATGGATGGGAAGTTTTTTCCAACAAAATTGAGCATCACAGATGATTATTTCTGCCACCCCTGCAGCAGTGAGTGCAAGCTAAGAGCTAAGCATGTGCTTAGAGCTGAGCACAGACTGCTAAAGGAATCTCTGAATCAAGGACTGAATCTCTTCTTGGGGCTGCAGTGTTGATTTCTATCTGTAGAGGTTAGTCATGAAGAGTCAAAAGACAGACCAGAAGCACATCTGTTATACTGCTGGTCTGAAGAAGAAATATTTTTCCCACCTCAGTATTTCACAGCCATCTTCACTTTTTCCTATCAGCACCTCCTCTCACATAGCTATGTTTTCAAATCCAGGGGCATCACAATTATTCAGGAATAGACCCTCTAGCAAAGATGAAATGAAAGTGAAATTACCAGCACAGCACTGACCAAGGACATTAAATCCTTCTCTACCTGGAACAAACAACCGTCTTTCAATGGTTTCTGTATCCTGTGATTTGCTTCACATTTGGAAACAGTAAATAGAAGAAAATTAGCCCAAAAGAGTCAACATTGGATTAAAATATAGGGTACCATAGCAGTTATCTTCTGCATTTCAGAGTGCAGGTAGTAGAATATACTGCATGGAAGAAAAGGTGAATGGATTTGCATTTAAGTTTCATCACTTTTAAGGTCCCCAGTATCCAAGCCTCCCTTTAAAACAGCCCTAGTGGACAATAAACTCTTTTAGAAAATATACAGCAAAGCAGCAGTGCCCAATAAACAGACATAAAATTAGACTGCTGTAATGTTTCAGCTGTTCACTTCCTTTGATGCAGGCAGCTGGCAGTGAGGCATTTGCAAAGATGGAAGAACAAGTACCTTCTAATGGATAAATATATATATATTCCATACCATATGTGTTTTAAACATAAATGCACACACACACGTGTACTAATAGGATAAATTTATGAGGCAAACAGAAGTGAACAGTCACCAATGTAGATACTGAGATACCATTAAGCATTTACAATGATTACAGCTTTTAAACCATGGAAACAAGAATTTTAAAAGAATATTTTGGGTGTATTTTCCTCTAGAGTGAAAATGTCTCAGCCATTTCCTCCTGAGTGAAATCAGAATTCACCAGTGCCATTATATGGTAAAAGCAAAAGCTTTCTGCTGAAGATTTGAGACTAGTTGTCCCCTAATTGGCTCCCCAGAAATGGGCCAAGAAAAGTTGTCCCTTAATTGGCTCCCCAGAAATGGGCCAAGAAAGCGATTTTACGTAATATCTCAGTATACAACTGGATTTTAAATTTTTTATAAATCAGTGGATGGTTTTCCACATACTACTTTCCTGTGAAGCCATGGCAAGACGTTCTCCTTTACATACAGACAGTGTTGACTTGCAGGAGGGGGAGATGGCAGCTGCCCCCTCCCTGTACACTGCATTTCTTATGCAGATCTGTGCTTCCAGGTCTGTCCTCAGAAAACTTCACTCTCTTCAGATGGAAACAATTGCAGGTACAGCTCTGCACAGTGACCTTCTCAGCAAGATACTCACATGGGAATCAAAGGATATTCATCCTCCAGGAAAGGCAGTTTCCATTGTAAGCATTTGTCCTGGTCCAATAAGACTCGGGAGTGTGCGATGGATTCCCCCAGTGTGAATTAAGACACAAACTTAGTGAGAAAAAAGTGAGACTTTATTATTAGTCACTAAGGGAGGAGAGAGAAGGGGCAATAGAAAATTAGAAACAGAAGAGGGGGGATGCAAGCAAGATTTGGGATGGTGCAGTAGAAATAGCCACCACCATAGGTCCAGCAGCATTCTGATGATCCATAGGTGTCTTTTCTTCGGTGGTGAGTGTGTGTGCCATGCTCTGCATGCTGGTCCTGTTCATAGGGCTCTGTTGGGCACTGACTGGTCAGATTCTCTGGAGTTCACCAATTCCCAGCCTCTGACATCAGTCCTGTCTAGGCAGCTGGAGGGGATGTCCATCACTATCTGGCAGATGGCTCTGCAGCCAGAGGGTGTAGGTGGTGGACAGTGGTGCCTCCTTACCTTGGAATGTTGATCCTTAGCTGTCAGCTGGAGGATTTGGGTGGAGGACAATGGTGCCTCCTTATCTTGGCTGGAGACACCCTGTGAATCAACAAGCCTTGAGGCAAACCGTGCTGGTTTCAGTCTCCTTCACCAAGTCATCAAAGCCAGGCAATGTCGAAACAAACATTTCTTAAAGGTCCCTTACAGCACTTCATTCAACAGACTAAGCTGACCTGTCTATGCAAAATAGCTCTCAACCAGTGAATTGCTAAAGAATTAAAAAAACTACCAAAAATAATCTGAAAAATAAATCATTGACTTATTTACATTAAAAAAACCCTTCTGTATTCACCATGAGAAACCAAGAAGCCATTATGCTTTATGCAATAGGTCTTTGGCCTTGTTTTCCTCCTCCTCCTCACTTCAGTCCTGGTGAGTTGCTCAAGAGCACCAGGAAGTCCTGGACCACCCCATCCCTACCACCAACATCACTGGGCACCTTTGGATACTCCCCAGGAGCCCATGCCTTCCAGGCCTTCCTGCAGAAGCAAGGGAACACATTTTGTCTGCAGTTACTCAGTTCTGTGTCCTCTACTCTCCTCCTGGATGTTATGTATTTATTTTCATAAGTGTTTGCAGCACCCTTCCACTTTGCCTGCATGCCAGGCAGAAATATCAGTGTTATCAGGCACCACATCTATCAGTCCTTACCTGTATCTGGGTGCAAATACATCCCAGAGCAACCAAAATAGATAATCTTTTCTAGAAGAAAAAGAAATAAAATGATCTATACTTGGCTTGAAGGCACAATCCAATGGTTTTGTGGTTCTTTTGGCACCCGGACATTTAAAATAGGAAAAAAACTACTTTCTCATGGATATGGTTTTTTGTCCCCTCTGAAACACTGAATATATTTTTATCTGATGCATACCATAAAGATACAAGTGCTTGAAGTATTTCCTCATTTACAGATGAGTTCAGCTCTCATTTTTGCATTTGTGCAATGGAAATAAAAATAAACAGATAACATTTATTTTTGCCTTTAATACAAACAGGTGTATAGTCAGCAGGATGGGAAGGCACTAGACACAACAGGTGCTGCTGTCCCACTGCAGCAAGAGTTTATTCTGGTGCTTTGATTAGCAATTCCTGCCTGGACACTTCCCACTTCATGGAAATGCTGTGAGGCTGGAAAGGACCACAGAGGCTTTGGTCAATGTTGATTATTCAATTAACTGGTCCTGAGATTAACAGATCTGTAACACAACGTTGAAATTCCATATTGAATTTCTTCATTCTAAGATGATATTTGCCTCAGTAGCCTTTAATAGTAGGACAAGCCTAAGACATGAACAGAATACACACAATCACAAAATATCTGCAACTCATATAAAAATTTAGAAAAGCAACCAAACAAAAAGATCAAATGCTCTGCATAGCTTTTTAACCTTTTCCCATTGATTTCCATATGACAATCTGTTCCCCTTGCAGTGGTTAATATCTTATGACTTTGTATTAACAGGAGCTATGGTTCAGGAGAGTGAAACACTGCAGGGACCACACTGCCTTGGAGGAGATCAGTGCCTCTGTCAGTTGTGATGATGATCTGAGAGACCAGGGAGCTGCACAGGGGTGAGAGGGCTGCCCATGTGTGACCCCCGAGTTTCATGAAGAGGAGGCTTGAAGACATTGTAGGTAGACTTGGGACTTAGCCAGGGCACCAGAGGCTCTTTCACATGTTTGGGACATGTGCAGGGCAGCACTGCTGCTTCCTACAAGGAATGTGCAAGACTGTATGTTCCTTATGAGCTGCTGTAATTATTACTGCTCCCTTAATCACGTTATGCAAATAAGCTGAGAGGGAAGGAGGGAAAGGAGGCAGACAGAATAACTGAGGAGTAAAGGGTAATACTTTTGGGTGGTTACGACTTTGCTCCCTGATTAAAATTCCTGGAATTCTCAATTGTTTCTTATCAAAAGGCTTAAAAAGGAAGATTTTTCTTTTAATAAAAATAAACGAAGAAAAATGGATCTCTCATTTCCAAGGGATACGATGGAGATCACCTTGTAGTCTGGCAGCAGAATTGATATGATTTGCATTACCAAGGATGACTAAATGGAGTGTTAAATTATCTCAAAAAAAAGAAAGATGTAAATTGATATTCATGACATCAACAAGGTTAGAAAGAAAAAAAAAAGATAGTGAGTCTTTACATGCCTTCTTGTACTATACAAGCATTAATCTTACATTCCATGGGCACTACACTGCTCCAAAGGCATCTTCTGCTTTTGCATGACACCTCTAGGAAATGATTTGCAATTATATACACCACTGCTGAAATGTGATGCTGCAGCAATCAGCCTTGGCTATAAAAACACTAATTATTTCTGATAAATTCATTCTATGGGTGCATTTTGAACACGCAGACAAAAAAAAAGTTTAGCAAGCTGTAAATTTGATTTTGGAATAAATGCATTGCATTTTAAAGGTTTCTGGTGGGAAAGAATCAGGGGAGGAGACAGGGAAGCTGCTGCTTGTACATCAGCAATGGAATCTCTCCAAAATATTTGTAAGAGATTTAAACTGTTTTATTGCTTTTAAAATGCTTCACTGACTGTTCACGTAGATTCTATCATCATTTGTGTATTTACTACACATATATGTACATACTTGGAATATTGCAGGAATATACAGCGGAGGTCTACAGATCTATGAGATATGTGGAATTCCATGGGGATAAATCCATATTTAGGCCCCATATGTGTATTATTAGTTTGGGGTGGCCCTAGGCTAATGCTGTCTCCTGACTTGTAGTCATCATGGCACATGGAGAAGGGAGCTTGTGCACACTGATCTTGCCACTGCTCACAAATTTACTTGGGATCACACTTTAGAAGACTTGTGAGTTTAACCAAAACCAAAAGATTATTACCTATAACCAGTGCTGCCCATCTGCTTTGCTTAGCTTCTGGGACTTCATTTTGAGCCTTGTCGTAGTTGAAACTTTTCTATGAAGTCTTTGCTCTTGGAGTCATGGGATTATAGCTTGATCTTGGCCATTTATGATGCAGAAATGCATGATTTTTAGTAGTTCAGAGGAAACTCTATATTAATTTTAAAGTATAAGGTTTAACTAGTTTCCAAATGCTTAGGGCTTGTATGTGCAAAAGTTATACCTTATTTTAAGTCAGTGCTAAACTTTCCTCAAGGACTGCAAAGACCTGAAATCTGTTGTGGTATTTAGATACCAATTCTTATCAAAAGAACTATTATTGCTGTAGTGCTGACATGAAATACTTGTAAAATCATCATGCACATTTCATTCTCCTCCTAGACCAAGGCATGGTGGTGACACAGCATTGTCACTGTAGCTGTAGTCCTCTGTGGCCTGGATCAGGAGGGATTTTACCTGGAGTACATAAATCCCTTCCCAGCACACAGTCCTTGTGTCAAGTATATCCATGGCCTGTGCTCTGCCCCTGCTCTGTCTTTCATGATTTGTGAAGCATTTTTCCCTAGTTGCAATTTTCACATTTCCCTATCAGTCTACAATTTGATCAGCTCTCTGGCCATAGCACTCATCTGACAATTTTTGAGCTGTTTTCTTTGTCACTGTCCAATACTGAGAAAAATTAGGAAAGAACATCAGAATGAGGAAAGGATACTGGCATTTGGTTAATATCACAAGAAGGTGAGAGGTGGTGTGGAACGTAGCCCTGAAGTGTCAGAGCCTGTTAGTCAAATAACACTGTCTGCATCTTTTTATCCTTTATTAAATGAATTTGCAAATTTTTTCTTTAGAGTGAGTGAAATAAAAATCTTTGATTACTCGAGGATGGCAATACTGACTCATAGTCAAACATCTCCTGCCTCATGCCCAAACTTGCTGCATCCCCATTGAAATACATCAAGCCTGTTAATCTGTTGCTCACCTCATTGCCAAGACATTGAATTTTACAAGCTGGTTGAAAATTGTTGTTTTAATTCAGAATATCAGTGAAAAGATTTATTTCACCTCTTTATCCTCCAATATTTCTGTAGAGATGTTTATTATTATACTTTACTTAGATGCTAACTTTAGATTTGCAGATGTGCATTTATGAATAAAATATTTTGTAGACAAGATCATAGATTAAGGCTAACAAATGCAGTAGCAATTTTTCCCTTTGTAGTAACACAATGACCTTCTTTGCATTGCAAATTTCACTATATTTGGGCTGGGGTGAGGATATGAAATATGTAATATCAAATAAGGATCTATAATAAACTATAAGTAGATATCTGAGGAACAAGACATCTGAAATTCCCCTTGACTCGGATTGAACAATTTTTGATGTTTCATTGTCACACCACCCTAGCTTGGTTCTTAGTGAACCCCAGAATTTACACTCTGATGTCCTCAGAAAACCTCTATGTGATGGGTTTGATGGAAGCACCATCTGACAGACTTTACTCTCCTCATCTCAAGTCGGAAAGAGCATTATTTTCTCCAGAGCCCTTTCATACCAGAGGGCATTAGTGACAATCAGCCCTCCAAAGTTCCCAGCAGCACAGCAATGTTTGCAGTGAGATGTAAAATGCTGTATTTAACAACATGTCCATTAGCAGACCCAGATGAAAGCTAAATTAAACACCTGCATTCAGATGCTTCTAAACAGTATTTCCTGCTGTACTGACAAATCATACCTAGTTATTTTCCATGAAGGATATTATCTCTTTGAAGGAAATCTGTCAGAGAGAGATCAGTCTAATATTCTCCATCTGTGAACAGTTACACAGACCTACCAACCAAGGGCTCTTTGCAGGCTTGAGAGTGTCTTTGCACATTCCTGTCCCCAAATGTCATCACTTCATAAAAGAAACTGAGCCTCTAATATCCTCTTAAACCCCTATCATGAAAGAATAACAGGAGGGATGTAGAGAATTGCAAACACTCAGAAAGATGCAAGAAATAGTGAAATTATTGCTTTACATCTGGGATGAGAAATGTTTCATGTCAGTCAACCAAAATACAATCTAACTCCTGTCCACAAATGTATATCCAAGTTAATTTCTATGGAATAACCTAAACCAGGAAAGAAAGAGTCCCCTCAGACAGTGCTACATTATAATCTCATGTGCTGTGTTCACTGTATTTTAAAACCTAGCACTTCTTTTTGATGAATAGTCCTTGGCTGCCCTTCATTCTGGTAAAGGACTTTGAATTTTGACTTTTATTTCACATAGTGGGTTTTCACTCCAGATGTTCCCCCCTTAGACCTTCCTGATCCCCGTTTAGCACCTCAGTTTTGGGTGCTACTCACAGATAACTGATGCTTAGGCCATTATCTAGCCAAACATCCGTGCAGCCAACATGTAGTCAATTATTTTAATATTGTCTTTTAAATGAATCGCTCTAATCATCCTGGCTTCCTACCTCTGAGGCCAAATTAACTTGTCAGTGTCTTTTGTGTTTTAAGGGTCAATTTTAGAAAGGTCTCAGCAATGGCTCAAATCTACTCCCATTGAAATCAATGGCAAAACTCCCGGGATCTTCACTGGAAGCAGGTTTTGGCAAGTACAGAGCATTTATGAAAATTCCAGCCACCAGGACAAAATGTCCTCAATATTTCAATAGTGCCCTCCTCTGTGGCATTAAAGAGATATCTACCCATGACACACACATAGAGCACTAACCCAAGGTGCCCTCTCTGTGCTCCTGCCCTGCATGGTGACATTCTCATTTTGCTTTCCACAGTTGTCTGAAGTAATTACTGCTTCCTAAATCCCTTTTCCTTCCCCAATTGATTACCTACTACTTAGATTATTTCTTTTGCAGTTGTTTTAGCTGCATATTACAACAACCTCAATTTCAGCATGTCAGTAAAGGGAGACTTTTCCCTCTCCATGTATTCCTTTTTTTTTCCAAAGTGATGTAACCCTTCACAATTTAGAAAAACCTGCATTTTCCTGATGCTTTTAGTTCATTAAATGAAACCATGTTTAAGACCAACCCCCAAAGTATCCCTAATGACTATTTCTGTCCACACCACCATGTAACCTTCAGGCAGTATGAACTCCATATGATCATGTGCACCACCCTTCTTTTCCAAGCAGGATTTTGTGAGGCTCCAGAGCTGGCCTGTTATAAGATGTAGATGGATTATAAGCACTGCCTTTCCTCTAATGACCAGTTGTGTAATTTAAATAAAGAGGCAATCAAGCTAACTGTGGTTTGGCAAACCTCTTCCCTGTGTGATCCAAATTTCAACCTTGGGTGCCCAAGGCTGGAAGAACAGAACTACATGCAGAAAGCAAAGTGTTCTTTTCAGCCACCTGTTAGCTATTTTGTGGCAGCAGTTAGGACCCCCAAACAGAAATACGGTGCTGTTTGTGGGCACCAGCAGCATCCTCACTACATCCCACTGATTCTGATGGGGCCATCTGAGGAGGCAAACATTGCCCAAGGCATCCCCATGCCCCATGCCATGGTTATCTCTGCTACAGAGGGCAAAGGCAGTGACTGACTCTTCCCTGACCTTTCCTCTGGAATGAGGAGCTGTACCACGTGGTTCTCCATCAGCCTTTTGCTGTGGGTAAAGCTCTGGATATGGTTCTCACTCAATTAGCACCTTCAGGATGGCTTCCTGGTATTCCTGATATGAAACCACTATTCATAACCTGTGGGCAACTGCACTCATCTCATTGCAGATACCTGAGCCAGGAAACCCTCCTGATTCCCCCCAGAGCACGGTGTTCCCTGGTTTCCAGTTTCTCCACACTGGCTCCATGAATATCTCACCCTGATGCTGTTGTAAATACTAGGGAAACTATGGGGCTGTGCTGCAAAATGCAGCTGACAACATTTAAATCAATGTGTCGAGCAAGCCAGAAGCAGTTTGCCTTCACCAAAGAGCTGGAAAAGCCAGGAAACAAAGAGTAAAAATATCACATTGCTGAAAAATAAATAAATAATCCTCCACCCATAATTTATAATTTTCATTATATTTAGTCTAGATACAGCAATCATCCATTTAATTCACTATTATTTCCTAAGAAGACCACCCCCTACCACCACACACAGAGAGAAAAGGAAGGCAATTTATTCTTAAACATATTTCTCCTGAACTGACCATGACCTCACTAGGTGTATATTTCTCTCCACTTGACATTATCACAGAGTGAAAGAGTAGTTTTACCTTGCACATAAGACTTAAAAAGAGCAAGTCATTGATCTTGGTTTTCATTTCTGCCACAAAGGAATGCACAGGCATTTTTTCTTCCAAAAATGTGGATTTGGGTAAAAGCCAGCTTTACTTCCCTGGTAATATACACCACCAGTTTGTGTGTGACTGGCAACTGATGCTCTTGCCTCTGAAAGGGGAGAGCAGTGGCATTTGTCATGGCATGCCTCTGACATTTTCCACAGCAAGGGGCAGATAATATCAAACTCTTGCTCATCCATTCAACTTCCTGGGGAGAAACAGACTTCAAAAAATAAACCCAAGGAAAAATAGACTGTTAGACACTTGTCCTAAATGCTGCAAGAAAAGAAAAAGGTGTTTATAAATGTATCAAACTGCAGGAACAGAGCCTATGTTTGCTTTGTTCTTGTTGGTTCTTGTCTGTGCAATTACACACCCTACATCTGCTAGGGCAGGGCTTGGCCCCAGGGTCCTGGGGGAGCCGCAGGAGGTTTGGGTTTAGTCCTGCAACAGATACCCCCAACAAAATCTCCACACTGAGAATAAGATATGGTATTTGAAAGCTTTAATGTGTCAGCTATTGGCAATGAAAAGAAGCATCAGCAAAAGCAAGGCTGAGCATCCCATGGGGTCCATCTATTACAAACTCCCCATGCACCAAATCCCCTGGGCAAATGGAAGAACAAGAGGCTTCACCATAACTTTTTTAAGCATCTCCAAATCCATGGGGCAGCACAACGACTGCAAGCTGTGCTACAGAGAGACTCTGCTGGGAGAAGTATCTTGAAATAGTTGAATAGTTTAATCTTGAAGTTTAATTCCTAAAAATACATCAGTTCCCCACAAGATTGAACGTTCAGTGTGTCTAATGCCCTGTACTCAGGACATTCAGGTGGACGAGCACCATTTTGCATTACACATTTGCAGTGTCAGCCTGTTTAACTAAACAGGGCCTGGATTGCAAATTCATCACAGAGCTGCAGGTCCTGCTGCTGAGGGAGGCAAGCCAAAGGCTGGGAATGCCAGTGGCAGCACTTGCTGTGCCTTGGGTCAGGTCCACTGCTGCAGCAGGATTTGTCCAGTTCTCTCTTGACCATCCAAACAACATTTCTTTCCTTTCCAAAAACATGACACTTGAAAGCAATTTTATAGCACCAACAAGCAATAGAGAAGATTTTCATAGCTAAGGCACCATCATTTTTATTAAATCTCCTACTATTCATTTTCAAATAAAGTACATTTTAGTCTGGGTTGTTTTCACAAATTTGTATTCTCACTTGACAATTCACAACAGTTGCAACCTGAAGCCATAATTCAACCATATAAACTCATACTAAAATGATAAACCCAGAGTCTCTTAATCTTTGCCCTAACCCTCTGTGAGTTCAGGATGTATATTTTTATTCTCTCATTACGATCAACTCCTTCTTTCATTGAGTGCATTTAGGCTGCACACCCATAAAGGTTTATACCACCCATGCTAACCTTCACGTGCTGGAAGCAGTTTCACTGAAGCCTACAGCATGCAAAGCTAAACCTGTGTGTAGCCTTAGCTTGCAAACTCTTTGCCTCAGAAATTAATTTTCAGTGTATTTGGACACTGGTGTATACGTGGCTGTCGATGTCTATTAGCATGTCATAAAACTGCAAATATAGAATGATAAGATAGCAATAATCTCACATAATCTGCATGTTCACATATAGGTTGTGTACATATAATTTAGTTGCAGCTTCTAAAGTGGAGAATCCAAGATTTAAACAAGAATCTAACATACAGGAAAGAAGTCAAGAAAAGGGAGAACTGAAATGACCAAGAGCTGAACCTTGATGACCTCCTTCTATCAATGTAAGTATTAGAAGACCCAATGCCAGAATTTTTGCATAACAAGCACAATCAAATGCCACAATAACTGGAAAATAAAAAGTGCTAACCTGTGGTAAATCAAATTAAGCCTTCTCCACTTGAATGTTTTTGCATGGATGTGTCTTTTGCACGTAGTTACTTTACTTAGCATTACAAATGTAAGTTAGAGTATGGTGCATATAAGCACATCCATATTTCATGAACCTCTATGTAGTTTCATGGCATTATCATATAAGTGGTATAGATTCCTTTCCTGGCTGTAATGGCAGAGTGTTTTCATTTTAATGATCCTTATTATTATGCAGACTACAGGAATTCTCAGGATCATCAAAGCTTGTACCTTAGAAATTTCCATACTGCGTTTTTTTCCTCACTGGATGTTCTACATGGATTTGCCCTGATTTTTCACAAGGGACCACCTCCCCCAGCTGAACTCTTAACTCTGATATGGGCCAACTCTGTAGCAGCTTTGTGTCACTGCTGAATCATGAACTGTAGGTAGGTGGGATACCATGGTGCAGAGCACTGGGTGGCCTTCAGATAGTCAGTATTGTATGATTTACCCCATCTGCTTCTCAAATGTCTGAGCTTTCTGAGGGAGAATAAAAGGAACCTTGGCTGAATGTAAATGATGTTTTCATATGGTAATATATTACTTGGCTTGGACTGAGCGTGCAGTTGCACAAGGTGCATTGGGGACATAAAAGAAAACAAAAATCCTTGCACTGAAGAATTTATAGCCTAAAAGAATGAGCCCTGGATTCTCTCCAAGGGAAAATAACTCTGGGGAATATATCCCAAGATGTATTTAGAGAAAGATTTTCAGGATATTATGTCTCATAACACTAACATCTAGGAAACTCTCAGGCTCCCACCACATCATCTGGATGCAGGGTGATGCTGCTCCTGGTGCTCACCTTGCAAGAGCCCTGAAGCACAGACTGTGGGAAAATGCATACAGCTTACTGGACAATACTGCTGAAACTTAAAAAGTGTTGTATGTGGAAGCCACTGCTGAAGTTTTTGTGCTTCCTTCTCAGTATCCTCCCAGTGGGAGATGGGTCAGAGACAGGGACCTTGAAGTGTGCCACACATTGGGTCACCCTCATTACTCAGTGCAGATGATTAAAATGCTCCTAAAAGGAAAAAAAGTCCTACAAACCAACGAAAAAAACCCTCTTGCCTTTATTTCCAGGTCCTCTAAATCAATGCAGCATTTGGCCTTTGTACTGCAGTCTCCTGGGTGCAAACCTGTCTGCATCCACGTTTCTGAAGGAATTTGCTTCCTGTTGGGCATTTGTTTTGCTCAAATGCAAAAAGCAGTTTTACTTGGAGCCTTTACCAGGCTCTGATTTCATGTGTGGCATTGCTGGGTCAAAGTGCTTACAGCAGAGTGGCTCCTACAGGGGTCACACATCTGCACACTGCTGTGCCTTCATGTCCCACTTCCACATACAGGATCCAGCAGAATCCATCTCTTTTGTTAAAATGGTAGGACCAGAGAAGCATTTGGCCACAGCATCTATAGTCCTGTGTATAGCCTGCATGGAACACAAAGCCAGCTCAGTGGAGCATGCATTATTAGCTAATGGGATATTACATCCCATCTATTTGCTTTCACCATCTTTTAAAACAACAGGATTATGCCAAATGCATAGTTAGGGTGGGATTTACAGGAATGTTCAGCCTGATGCCTCCCGAGCAAAATCCCTACTGGCAAGATTTCTGTGGAAAAAACAATACACAAACCCAAGGATTGCTGGAGAGGACAAGCTGTTGAGAGGATGCCCTCTTTATTACCTGCATGCTGGGCATGTGCTGTCAGTGTTTTATATGTGACTATATTGGTTTAAACAAACAAGAGGCTGGTGTAGAGCAAAAAGCTGACAAAAAGCATGATTTAAGATGAATCATCCTTCAGCAGCCACTTAAGGGCTGTATGGAGCCAAAGCCTGGGTAATTGGATGGCAGACTCCACCTCGAGTCCCTGCTGAGAGGCAGAACTAGCTCTGGCCAAGCTCACAGCCAGGGAACTCAAAGACAAAAAAATATCATCAAGACTTTACAGGAGACAGGCAGCCCTGGTGTTAGATGAGCTGGATCTGAACGCAAGCGACTTATCTGAGACAGAGAGAAGGTTTCAGGTGAGATGGATGTGTATAGTCTGTGTGTTGTTTTCAAAGTGCTCTCTCTAAGCTTTGTTCCTGCTGGGAAATACAGAGAGTGCCTCTTTGTTAGGGTTTGATTGCAGATCAGCAGTGCACTATTGAACTACACCTCTCCATCATCCTCACTCTGATTTGGTTCACAGGACAGAGCAGTCCCCAAGGATGTAAACGTTGGGATGAAACAACCCCTGGAAGATGTGCTCCAGAGGCACACACTGTACTCCCAGCACTAATGGAAGTTCAGCTGACACAATCAGATTAGAGTTACCTGTGAAAAGAACCCCTTAAAATTAGTACTCTCCCCAGCAACATGGGTTTTACTCTGTAAACCTGCACTATTTCCCAATGTAACCAAGACATACTGTTGCAAGAATCTGTCTGGTAGTCACAGATATCCCCAAAATGGACTTCTGAAGGGAGGTGCCTCACTTGCCCAGTCCTGGTCAGACACAGACATGACTGGTGCATTCAGAGTAATATAGCTCCCTCTCTAATCTTAAACAGAAGTGAATGATCAGAGGAAGGATACAAATGTCACCTCTTTAATCCTCTTAGGTGTGGTTTACCCAACAACAGGATTACCCTTCTTTGGAAGAAACTCACTGCCACAAAACCCAACTCTATTTAACAGAAGAGCAATAGTGACAGAAACCATGGGGTGGGCTCAACTGTAGCTACTGAGAGGCTACAAAGCCCTGTGAAACCAAGGATATTTTCAGCAGCCTGAAGTTAAATGTCTCCATTCTGACAGGTCCTTGGATTTCACAGTAAGCACACCTTCCCAGAGAAACAAACCTATTGTTTGGTCAACAGTGAAATTGTTTAGTGGAATGCAACCAGCTCCGGTAAATGCTGCCAGCTCTGCCTGCCCTGTAGCACAGAAGCCAAAAAAGGTGAAGCAATAAAGTATGACTATATATCCTGTGAGCTTAAGAATGGTAAAAGGAGGAATGCGTAAATAGCAACAAACTGTTGTCATGCATTTCCTCATAAACCTGTTTATTAGATTAAATTAATAATAATTAATAATAATGCTGCATTAACTAATCCTACTAACCAGCACACACACTCAGGGGTGTAAAACAGAAGTAAAGATTCTGTAAAATACCTTGTAGGACATTCGTTCTTGAATTTAACTGCCTTGATTAAGCAGCTGCCCTTCAATAATAAACCAGAGCCAAAGATGTAGTGCTACGGGTGTAAAAAACCATTAAGAAGATCCAACACTCCACTGTAGATCCAAGGAGACTCTCTGAAACATCAACAATGTTATGATTTAAAAAAACACCAACAGTGTCTTGATTTAAACAAACACCATAACCATCTCTCTCCCCCCAAAAAAAGAATGAAAAAAAAAAAGGTGAGAACTTCTATCTCTGTTCATTTTCATCTCCCCTTTATTCCCCTAAGAGCTGAGGCACACAGCACATGGCATTAAAAGAGGAATCACTGAGCTGCTGTAGCCTCATGAGTTGACTCCATCCCTTCTTGTACCAGGGGCAGGAAACCAGTGCTTACATCTGTGGACACTTTTCACAGCCTGTAACAGCCACCTAAGCCCAAAGCAGCACAGACCATACAGCCCAATCTGATGCAAAACTTCCCCAAAGCCACCAGACATCATAAAGAGAAACAGATATCAGATGATGAAACCACTCATCACACACACATGATCAAGTTTAACATGGAACCAGGAAGGTGATATTTGAAGTTTATAGAAAGCAAATTCAAGTAGGCTCTAAGTCAATCAAAAGTGACTGAAAACTACTTTGGTCCAAATATGTGTTCAAAAAGGTCACAGCTGGTGTAATTATCTTTGCTAGACTTAGCACACGTTCAGCTGTACACTTAAGGCTGCCAAGAGCTGAAGTGCACTCTGGATGCCTAAGTAACTGCCACCGTATTAAAAAAAAAGAGGTAATTAAAAAAAAAGATCATAATTTAATGAGACTTCAAGTTAGTGCACAGGAAATAATTTCTTTGGGAAGGTAGCTGTAAGAGTTTTCAAAACTAAACTCTCTCTTTCATCCACAGAAGTTCCTGTCTGCAGTGACAACCCCAGTAAGAAATATAAACCAGGATTCACACTGACTGGGATCACATGTGAATGACAATATGATGGAAATAGACTAAAAAACAAAGCCTCTAGAATGTTAATGTTATCTCAAAGGGAGAGCAAAATCAATAAATGTTATTTCTAAAAGACAGTAGTATCCATCAGCAAAGATATCTGATCTAAAATAAATGATCAAAAATACCGTGTTATGAGAATGGTAATTTCAGAGTCCTTTTGCTAGTTATGGGAATGGGTTCCTTATATTTATTGCCATCAGCATGGCAGCCTTTACCTATCTCTTTGCAAATAATAGACATTATGATGGTCTCCTCCAGTTCCACCCTGTGCTAAGGACAGGCAGCCCCAGCAAACTGCAGTGACATGACTGTGCACAGCTCCAAAGGCAAAACCATAAAGGTTTTACTGGCGACCTCCAGTACTCCTAAAACAGGCAGTAATGAACTCAGAATCTATAGGGGTAGAGATTACTTTGGACAGAGTAAAAGGCAAGGGGAGAGGTTAGTTTGAAATGTCAGAAATATTAGCTGCAGAGAAATACAGTAAGTGAATCAATGAGAATAAAGCTACTGGGTAAAAGGATTAAATGGCTAATAGAAGGGATACTCTACTGACCTCCAACATGGGAAGGAGTTGATAATGAGATAAGTAAAGCTTATGAAGATAATAACAGTGTAATTATGGTCAAGTTCAAACTTCGAAGTGTATATTAGAAAACCCCTGAGATATATATAGATATAAAATTCTGGATAGCCAGTACTAAATGATTACCTTTTAGTCCAAAGTGTAAGAGGCTCAAAAAATACCTCTGGATTTCAGTTTAACCTATAACCCAACAGTGGGACTACATAAAACATTCTACACTTTGTTTTTAAGAAACATACAAGAAGGCACAGTGATTAGGTAGTGATTTATCCACTGCAATTTCTGTTGCCACCAGGCTGCACTGAGATGGGCACTATAAATGCACACAGATGTCCTGGGAGACAGTCTTTGCCTCATGAACACATATTCCAAAGACTCAAACATGCTGACTAAGGGAAGGGGAATGGGACAGGAGAAGTTTCTTGCCCAGTTCTTGTCCCAGGTTCTGTGAACTCACTCTCATAGTTGATATTTATTGTAAGGAAATAGCGCATATGGGGCTGAATCCTATAAAATCACTCCTTAGCTTCCTGCAAGCAACTTCTCTTCATCTCCACAACTTTATGTCTTGTTTCCCCATTTATTAATTTCCTTTTCTTTAAAAAAAAGGAAGCAAAGGATACCATTGTTGTGGTTTAACCCCAGCTAGCAGCCAAGAACCATGCAGCTGCTCACACTCCCCCACCAATGGGATGGGGGAGAGAATCAGGAGGGTAAAAGCTAGAACTACTCATGGCTTGAGATAAAGACAGTTTAATAGAGAAAGCAAAAGCTGCACACACAAGCAAAGCAAACTGCTGAATTAATTCACTGCTTCCCACAGACAGGAGGTGTTCAGCACCTCCAGGAGAGCAGGACCCATCACGCGTAACGATTCCTTGGGAAGACAAATGCCATCACTCCAGATGTCCCCCCTTCCTCCTTCTTCCTCCCACTTTATATACTGAGCATGTCCTATGGTATGGAATATCCCTTTGGTCAGTTTGGGTCACCTGTCCCAGCTGTGCCTCCTCCCAATCTCCCATGCACCCCCAACTTCCTTGCCAGTGTGGCAGTGCAGAAAACAGCAAAGGCCTTGGCTCTGTGTGAGTTCTGCTCAGCAATAACAAAAACATCTCTGCATTATCAACCCTGTGCTCTGCACAAATCCCAAACATAGCTCCACACTAGCAACTGTGAAGAAAGTTATCTCCACTTCAGCACAACCGTCCAGTGCTGAAGATGCCAAATCAGACAGATGAGCCAACAGTGCATGACAAATGCTGCGTTTATTGGAAAAGCATAAGCTTCAAGGATCACATTTTTAGAAGGACTTACTTCATCTCAGGCTCCCACATCAATCCTGTAATCAACTGACACTGCGAATAGCAGGATTTGATTTCTTATCATCTAATTTGTGGGTGCAAACAGCAGCGTTACACTGAGAAACTGAGCACTTACAGTTCCCGT
The DNA here is from genome assembly GCF_000695815.1 of Acanthisitta chloris. Classification (NCBI taxonomy): domain Eukaryota; kingdom Metazoa; phylum Chordata; class Aves; order Passeriformes; family Acanthisittidae; genus Acanthisitta; species Acanthisitta chloris. The sequence goes on from NW_008670780.1 coordinate 109,731, forward strand.
CGACTTCGTTTATACTTGCTATTTGTGCTTACAAATCAGGGCGATGCTTGATCTTTAAGTTCCATAATTTCCTCCTGCAATTGGTTGTACTCACAAAATTGCACCTGCAGTTGATTGCTGGAGCAGATTTAAGGGCTGGTTCTGAAGATGGAGTCTATGATTTCTGAAAAGCTAAATGTTGGACGAAAGAGAAAAAAACCAAAACGGGAATGAGATTTTAGCTCAAAAGACAGGTACATTATCAAATGAAATAAAAGTGGCAGACATCAGAAAGTCTTAATAGATGCAGTATACACTTCTACCTGAAGAATGCAAACATAGCCCAGAGAAACACTTTTCTGAACAGCTGTCAATATGAAAGTGGCAACAAAAAGACAACTAAATAAATGCAGACATCAAATATTAACATCCAAACTCTATTTGTCCTAGACTGAGCATAAACAGCTGTATTACATCGCACATGTGCCACTGTGCAATCAAGTGAGGAACTTGCATGGACAAATCACTACTGAATTGTGTAAGCTGTAATTGGGTCATTTGTGTGCAGTTGCCAGCATTCCATGATCAAATTAGGTATATCACCAAGCACATGATTCTGCATTTATACTGCTAAAAAATATCCATCCTTCCATTGTTTGCTCTGGCTATAACACACTGGGACATGCATAGCAAAGATTAAGCAAGATTTTTTTCCAAAGGACTTCTTAGGTCACAAAAAATACAGAAAAAGTAGAAGAGACAGTTGGTGGCAAAATGACTTGACAAATGCAACGTCATTTATGAATACAGTACAAGTGCGTGCTGTGAAAGGGGCAGGTGGGAGCTTGCTGCCAACATAGGGCAGTGAATAATTTAAGTCAAGAGCATTTTAGGGCCATGAAAACCACAGCTGAAAAAAGGCTATTAGGCCACTTTGTCCATACTCTGCCTCTAAGGCTTAAAAAACCCTTAGTGCTGAGCCAGGTCATTAATTTTTAATGCTTTATTCACTGTTCTTAAATATTCCAAATGATGCAGCTTTTCCCAATTTGGGAAACAACCCTACTCTCTAGAAAAAAATAAAATATATAAATTGCCAACAGAGGGAACAAGAACCAAACTCTTCTGGCAGCATCACATGGCTGCTCCTCTATTCCCTTTGAAGTGTCACACTGCAGAGATACCTTCAAAGGGGCATGGTGAGGAACTACATCAAACTGTGAGAAATCCTTATGTCTAAGAACAATCCTTCAGCTTATCCTCTATGTAACTTATTTTTCCAAGAAGTGCCAAATAGATGAGAAACGAAAGCTTGAGGGGAAAAACCTTCAGGGAAGGTGAACTCAAGTTAGTGCAAAACATGAAGGTAGAAGTGACACACAAGAGACCAGTATTAATTCACTGCCACTACTAGGTCTACAGGCTCTACTTTGGGTCTGAAGCTCACATTCATATTCTCCCATTTTTTCACACTAACAAATAGCAAGGGAATTTTAGGTCAGTTTGGGCTCCCAAATCAGCAATTTTTAGTGGACTCATTTTAACTCATTTGGGCTTGTGTGTGTATGAGAATGGAGATGTGTCTAAAGCAAAGGTCCAACACTTGCCCAGTACTCATGTCTGTTTTCCATCACTGATTGAGCAGTAAGAAAGGAAAATACATTTTGTTGCTAACATGGGTGAACAGATCCCAGGGCACAAAGAGAGGCTGATCTTTTTCCAAGAGTTTCACCTTCCCAGTATCATTGAGAAAAAAAGTCAGCATGCACTGGACTTTTGGGTCAGTAATCAAGAATGGGATGAACTTCCAAAAGCTATGCCATATGGGAAGTCAGGGAGACGATCCAGTGGTCCGTTTGATTTTAGACATCTCATGAACTGCTTTGGCCCAGGTTTTGTCCTTGTGCACAATGCACTGTCCTGATTCCCCAGTGAAATCCTCTCCACGTGGAACATATTGCCTTGCTGTTCAGATGGGTGTGGGACAAATTTTGCAAGCTGAGTCCTGACTAAATTTGGTTAGGAAACTGAATATGCTTTTAGGGTAAAAAAGAAATCCATGAAAAATGAGTATAAAGCCATCAAAATAATCCAAGAATGTTTGTATGTTTGTGATTTCAAGAAATGAATAATTAAAGGTGGCTGGAAGAACTCAGGTGAAAATTGTGGGTTTATTTTTTAAATCAGCTCCAATGCTGAGGTAGCTCATCAAATAGCACGAGGGAGAGGAGCTTGGCTAAGGTTTTTCTGGGCCTTCATGCCATTTACACAGCTTAGCTTGCTTATTTCAAGAGGGAAGCAAGCCAAGGAGCAAAGCTTTTGACCCTGTGAGCACCCAGCCCTGAGGTTGAGAGCACAAAGGGTGCTTAATCACCTGGTTACAAGCAGGTGGTTCCAACTCTGAACTTAAATAGTCAAGCTTAGAAGGTCTTTATTTTGTTGTATCAATAAAAACCCCTCACACAACAGCACAAAACAGAGATGTGGATTTTTCATGAGATTTAAAAATGCTGTTCTTAGCATCTCTTTATGGTCACGAAAGGGGAAAGAAGCTTCTTAGTCTTTACTTGTCTCCATATTTTGCCTTGCACTTTTGAACGCTGCACAGTAAACCCCCAGGGCTGAATTTTCTTTGCTCTGCATGATGGATCATCAGACATACAAGTCCCATTATTGTTAATGGCAGTTGTGCATCAAATTACTACACGTGGCATTTAGATCCTAGTCCTCTGAGCTACCTACTTTCCTCTTACAGTACAAGCACGTAGGAAATACACCAGGATATTGCTACTTTTGAAGGTTGTTAGCTGTGAAAATTTGTGCAATAAAAAATTTGCTGTAAGTTGTCATTATCTTAATACCAAAAAACTACACACAATTTTCACTTTATACTGCAGAGCCACTAGTACTTTATACTGTGAAGGCGGCCAGAAAATGCCAGGCAACAAAACTTGAAGTTGATCCATAGGCCACCATCAATGATAATTCTGGGGAACTCTGCTAGAGGTTAACACCAGTATATGAGACGTAAAATGCTATTGAGAAATACTTTGGATTATTTTTTTTCATTTTATTCTAGTAATATCTTCCAAAGAAACAGCCTGGCCTGAAACTGCTGAGTAAATGAAATGGGAAGAGTTACAGAAAGGGCAATCACTGTTGGAGGCACACATGTTACCCTTGCCTTTGACATGGTGGAATCAAAGCTGCTTGTTTGTGTATCATAAGCAGCACAGGAGGACAATTCTTCTCCCCCAGCATCACGTGGCAGTGGTGCCCACTGCAGTGGGACATCACAGGGCTGGTCCCACTACCACAGCTAGCACATACCAGCAGGAAGGCACAGGCCGCAGATGAGATTTGTTACCAGGTTTTTGATTATGTGCTTTCTTCTCATTTGAGAGAAGTGCAAGAAAATTGCTGTTAGACCCTTGAGGTCTCTTTTCCTCCCTTCTTCCTCTACACTGTACAATGTTTTCACACTCTGCCTGTGCAATTTCAGTCAACTTACTGATGTACAAAGGAAAATTTAAACAAATGTACATCTGCTTATAGCTATACTCTGAATTTTGTTTAAAGCATAACTAGGCATTTGTAAGGGAATAGGCAGGTTACTGCTCTAAGCTATGAAATATTCATAAAAACAGCAGTGCAATGCCTCACCTTTGCTCCTTCAAATAGATGATGCTCTGGCTGCCTTCCCAGAGCCAAGTTCCAGTGTCAGAGAGGAGAGTAAGTAGCTTATTGTGTCATTAATATATGATTATGTCATCTCTCAGCACTCTCCCATTAAAGACACTGAAGCCTACATGTCTGCAAATCCCCAGCTTGAAATGAAGCTGGGGGATTTCTTTCCCTGTTTGCAAAGCAGCTCAAGTGTAAGATGAGCTGAATGGAGATTCATAGGGACAAGGTCTTGGGGCTTTTTTTGCAGGAATCCTATTTAAAAGGCTTCAGAACAGGAAGTCTTCAGCACATAGTTAATCTTCACACAGAAGGATGGAAGAGACCCCACTGACACTGTTGCTCTCCTCTTGATCTACAGAGAGACACTGGTTTAGGCAATATTTTTTTTCCTAAACTCATTGCTTTCTTGACTGGTTCTTCACTGACAGTTGTACCTGAATGAGTGAGGAAACCTACCCCACTGCATCCTCAAAACCACAAAGCTCATAGCCTCTCCCCTCTTTAAATGGAAAAGAAATAGAACATTTTATTGCACAACACACTAATAAAACCTTTGCAGAATCTATCTGCCGATCCCAAGTCAACTCCTGTTACTTGCAAGACAAATTCCTGTTTGCTGGGATTACACCAGGTGCAAATTCCCTTCCATCTGGTTGCAGAGCTAGGAATTACAGGAAGTAAGAACCCAGACCAGACCCCAGTGAGCTTTGAAGATCTGTACATTGTCAACCACACAGGTCTTGAAAGTTCTCCCTGCAGCAATAACTAATGAGACCCAGAAGCTCTGGAGGCTGTAGATCACACCAGCTTCTCAAGAGAATGGCTGACCTCATTGTTCACTGTCCAAAAGTCCTTGGGAGTTTACAGTCCTGCATTAAGAATCTAAATCTTTTCATTTGAAGACATACTTTATGATGGATAGTGTAAATTAGTTTAAAGTAACATTTTTGTCAGCCAGAAATCATGAGAGATATATATGTGTATATAAATTTAAGCAGTGTCTTTTTAAATGCCTCTATAATTAATATTTCCACAGTTCCCCCCTGGAACCTGGAAGAAATAAGGGTCTACTGGTGATGATTTTCCTACTTTTCATTGTCCCATGTGGACATTTTATTTTTAATATTAAGATCCAGGGTAGAAGACATCTGATTTATGTAGCTGACATATTAATGACACTAACCTGAGACCATTTTTCTTTCTTATTTTACAAAATAGATGTTCTGAAACCTGTCAACTCTTGTGTTAAGAACAGGCCCAAAAAAATGCTTCTAAAAGCTTTCTCAGATTTAAGGAACTGTGGGTTTGAGGAAGAAAAGAGCAGAGAGACTTCTGTTTCAAAATTTTGGCCTAAAAAATGGTTCTAACATGAAACCATCAAGCTTCTGGCACTTGGGAGCTTCATACAGATTTTCTTGGCCCATATTTTTCATAGGAGTATCCAGCATCAAACTTTAGCAAAGCAGCAGTGAAATTATTGGCCACTGTTAATCTACTGTATTTCAGATGAGTCACTTTTGACTTTTATTAGGAGGTGGGAAAATCTCTTTCATCTAATTCCCAGCATCTTCATTCATGCATGACAACTTGTCTCCATTCTCCGCCTCTGCACTATGTGTGAAACAAGATGTCTCAAAGTCTAATTCTAGAATTCAAGCGCTGAGCTGAAAAAATTGCTGAAGTTCCTCATATATTTTTGTAGCACAGGCTAGAATTATTAATAGTCATAAAACACAGGGCCCTTTGGCCACAGCTGCTCTGCAGGTGGAAAACCAGTGAACTTTACAAGCAATTGGCTTCCAACTATTTTATTTGAAACGCTAGAGAAGAATAAGGGTCTAATCTTTCAAGGACAGACATAACTTCAGCCTTGTGCCTGCCAGCAGACTTCAATAGGACAAGTTAGGATGATAGATTTAATTGTCTGTCTGGGATGTTGCTGAATCAAGGACTGGACTCCACTGGTTGATAGATGATCTAAATTGTGAGACTTCCTGGAACTGCGTAAATAGCTGTTCCCAAATGCTGCTTGACTTCTGCCTTGTAAGGTGATAACAGCAGTGTCAGTTAGCAGTTGTGTGTCTGAAAAAGAGAATTGGGGAGGAGAAGGAACGCGGGGCTGAGCAGAGAATAAAATTCACTGTATTGCAACGAGGCTGAAGATATATTTCCCTACCAGGACTGGCTGCTTTGGCATTTCTGACTGCCTACATCAACCTGAGATACCTGCTTGGGCTAGTCCTTGCAGGAGAAAGTCCAAGGAGAAAGTGCAGCACTTAGGGACAGACCAGAGGTGCTCTGGAAGTTTAAGGATGTAGGTAGATCAGTTCCATTAAGTGCTCAGTAAAGCTTGCTGAGGATTTTCAATGAAGCATCTTTCTGTCCAGAGACATTAGTATGCTAGAAAAGAAAACACTTTTTACAGCAATTCATCAAAATGTTTGTTGGAGAAGGTTTCTAACCTCCAAGATGAAGTGTCTTGAGAGAAAGAGGTGAACATCTAATTGGACCATGCTCCTGAGACACTGGAAATACACATTCCTGTGATCTTGGAAACAGAAAGTTGTCCTCCCACATCCCAGAGGCATTTCCCTGCCACTGCCCTGGAGTGAAACTTCTCCAGTCTCTCTGTTGGGACTGCTCCATGTGGAGAGGCAGCTGGATGAGCACATGGTAGCTCAGCCCAATCCTGGCTTCAACTCTGATCTCCCACATCCTGGATGAGTGCCTACCATCACAGAAATGCTCCTTTTTCAGTCATTTTCATTCAGCTGTTGGTTTGGGGAAAAACTCGAGCATACACTAGAGTAGTTACACTAACAAATAAAATCCATATAAACCCTCAATGGACCAGAAAAATTATTTCTCAGCATGTCCACTGCACATAGAGTTATTACCTGAGCACCTGCCCTTGAACTAATGTTCAACAACTCTTCAGAGGCCATTTTTCCTCTGCAGAGGTCTGCCCTAAATATTCAAATTATGATCTTCTCAGAGGGGTTTCCTCTGTCTGTATGTCTGGGGTGTCCTCCAGCTCTGAGCATGTTGCAGCCTCACCAGACATCACTGGATTTCCTGTGCAGTCACACGTACATATGTGCTTAAACCATTCATTAAATAAGCAATTATTTAAAAACTTCTCTTATGGCAAAGAAGGTAAATGGGCACACAGTAAGAAATAACCCATCCTCATTTTTGCTTTCAACTAGTTTTGTTTGGAGGAAGAGGGACATGCAAAAAGCATGTCCTTGGTGCGCAACTGAAAAATAAGCAAGCCCAAATTCCTTTCGGGTGTGTTTGATTTCAGTGAAGCTACATATGAGAAATGAACATGGCTTCACTTTCTCTCTCTCTCACAGGTGGTCTTACTTAGAAAATTTGCTTAACTTCTGAAAAACCTCTGCAGTTTTGGTAAACCCTCAATTGTTCTCCTGAGGGAAGTTTCTGTTAAACGACATATCTTTAATCACCTCAGCTAGAGTTTCTAAGAATACGATTAATTAGTTTTAGACATCCCAGTACCAAAAAGGTTAAGTTCATCTTCATTAGGAACGACCTCATCTTGTCTCCAATCTCTCACTGCTATCATCTGTAACGACACACCAGAGAGGCATCAGTCGTACCATGACTGAAAAGGCTGTTGGATGACTTGTTTATAACCAAAGCTTTAATTCATTAAATAATGGAGAAAACAACTTTTAATGCTAGTTGTTTTATTGCTTTGCAGACTGAGTGCTTGTTTCACTGCTGCTGTCACATTTGGAGCTAATTTAATGAATAATTAAATAATTTAGCTTTTAACTAAATTAATCATTTAGTTAATTCATTAATAATAATCCATTGCACTTCTATGGTGCCTTCCAGGCTAAGATATCAAAGTGTTTCACAAGCATTATGGGGAAGTTCACCCCTCTTCCTCCCGCATACAGCCTGAGTAAATGGATTTTATATGATAAACTACATTAGTCAGCTTCAGAGAGAGCAGGAATCCAGTTCTGATTACGTGGGTGGGGGCAAGGAATGGCTCAAACCACCAGCTTGCCATTTTCAGCAGAAACAGACTTTTCTCTCCAAAACCCTTTTCCCTTGCTAAAACAGCATTTGTGATGGGAGGCAGGAGGGGATAACTCTGGGACATGTTGGGGTGCAGGTCTCATTTCTTGCTCTGCTAATGACTTTTTGTGTGCTCCACAGTCCCCAAATGCCTTAGGTGTCCACTAACACAACCAGGTGGGTGCTAACATTTCCTTATTTCATGAAAAACACACTTAAAAGCTGTGAAGCTTCACACCATGGTAAAGCAACCAAGCTGTAAATTTGCAAGTGCCAGCTCAAATTGATTAAGCATCATCCCCATGAAACCAGAGTTCTGCAGCTCCTCTCCTTGCATCAGGGGAAAACAAGGCAAAGGTCTGCTCAACTCAGAAAACAGGATGGTGGCACAGTTGACACAAACCCAGCACTTCTAGTCCTTTGTGTGCCCAGACAATCCACTCTTAACTCACATCTGAGCCAAATGTAATCTCTTCCCTACTTCAACACAAACTCTACCTGAAGACTGTTAAATTTTCAAGCTATTAGTAATAATTTCCTCATCCATATTCCATTGATCCTCATAATTTTTCACTTTGGTACCTGAGTACCCATGAAGGTGTTTTCCATACATTTAATATCATCTTTCCATTTATAATAATTTTAGTGTCAATCTGGTTCAACAAGGTGCTATTTTTAAGACAAAATGGAAATTAATTTTTCATATATATTGAAAGAGGCTGATTATGTAGAACATTGTGGCCTCTTGTGCAGGAGCACAATCATAAATCACTTTGCTCTTGTTTCTGTGTTTTAGACTTACGTATTGCCAAAATTCCTAATGCCACAACTTAGTGACTATATGTCTAAAGGAAAAAAGATTCAATATTCAGGAAGAGTAAACTGACAAGATGCCAAATGGGTTCAACCGTGTAATTCTGAAGGAGAGAGAAACAGAACAGCTTAAAAGAGCTATTAGGTTCTTAAGTGAAGATGTGGTGATGCAGTGTTTAATGAGGGAAGAGTGGAGGCTGAGCTAATATGAAAAGGGGAGGTAATGTGAGCCCCAATAGGCCTCAGGAGAGATACACAGAATAAGCCTATTCCTTTGCCAAACAGTGTGATGGTCAAGTACACTAGTCAAGATCTCTAAGGGCATGGTGCCACAGAGCAACTATTGTCAACAGTTTGGGAGGAGGGTCAAGGGGGAGAATGCCTCTGGGAAGTGGGCAGTAGCAGTGCTTCTCAACAGCTGTACCACTTATGAAGATGAGAGTAGCACAAACAATTCTGACACTGCAAAAGCTAACTCTGAGAGCATTCGAAATGGCCTGAGGATCTCAGTGATTGAAATTTCCATATGCATGCTAAAAACTCATCTAGGGGTGCTTGAGGGTTGATGAAAGTGTTGTACAAAGAAGTGGAGAAACAAGAAAAATATCCCCAAGTGTCCTGAGCATCAGCTGATTAAGGAGGAAACAGCTCAGAGGGAGAATATGCTGATCCAATTAGAACCATCACGCACTGCGTCGGGACTGGTAAAACTGCAGGTCCTAAACACACACTGGAAGCAGAAGCCTTTTGTCTCACATCTGCCCAATCCTCATGTTCAGCTCTAGACCCATATAGGTAGCTACATCTAGGCTACTTTTCTGAGGAAATCCCATTGGAAGCACAAGAATGGTATATGTCTTCCAGGATCTTGCAGAAGGTTGAGACAGCACCAATCCTGCTTGCAAGGGTAGTGTAGGACGAGTTGGGTGATCAACAACTTGTAGCTAAGGAAGTATTGAGAAAGAGGAATATTGGCTTGCCTGTATAAAATTAAGCATTTGCTTAATGCAAGGCTATTGTTACCTTGAAATTTAAGCACTTGCTTAAGTGCTTTGCAGGACAGTAATGTCGTTATCCCTGAGCTTACAGCTGAGCATCTGTTGAAGTGCTTTAGGTGATCAGCAGCAGTGTTTATAGACAACTTCAACCTCAGCAAGTATCCGTGGTACTTACACAGGAGCCACAAAATATCAGCCCAGGTGTTTCCTTAAGTTTAAACTGTCAGTCATAAGAGCTCTGTATAAACAGGCAGATTTTACAAAAGGATGATGATGCAGGAGAACTCACTGCATGGTTGGTCCATGTAATCAATGGGCAAACCCATTGCTGGTATAGATTCTCATAAGCCAAGGAGAGATCTGTTTTCTAGACATTCACTTAGAATTCCCACCACACTGTTTTATTTTAGCTGGCTGTTGCAAATACAGATAATATTTACTAATTTGACGGCTAATGCTATTCAGTGGATTGAATATTTGACAGCCGCAGTCAGTGGATTGCTCCTTTCCTGATAATAATTATAGAAGACTCAGAAACACAGAGAAAAGAAATTTAAAAGTACCTTTTTGAAGATATGCCACTGCACTGTCAGGCTCAAAAGCTGAGTTTGCCCTTAATTAGGACAGGGAAAGAAAAGGCTTCTATGGCACATTAGCATGCTTTTATCACTGCATTCAGAGCAACAAATAATTAACAAAGTGAACCTCATGGAAGTGTGACTGGTCCTGTGAACCATCCCTTGTTAGTTGTCTCCAACAACTGCCACGAGGGCCTGTCAAATTTTTGCTAATGTGTGTATTAATGGATTTTTAGTAGCACCATTTGCTACTTCAAAGATCATGTGTGTTGTCTATTTAACCTTGAAAAACCCACTGGCTAAAAGTATTTGGGAATATGAGGTGCTTTTCTGCCTAATTTGTTCTGTAAGTATCAAATGGAAGATGTGTCATGGTAAATTGCATTTCCAAATGACAGCCAGTGTGACTGTCCAGCACAGCACTTTTCTAACAATTGTTTAGTTATCAGGCACCTCTTTGGCCATCCAAACAAAAAAAATTTAAAATAAAATAAATGTAATTCTTTATTTTTAAATAATTTCAGGGTTTATATTACTGCAATAACTTTTGAAACTCGAAGTTTAAAACATAAGTGAATGCACAAGGTTGTTGAGCTGCTCAATTAATTTTACACCATCTTTATTTGAAAATGAAAAATCCTTAGTCATGGCAGCCAAATCTTTATGAGGTTTGTATTTGCACTATTTACACTTTAGTATACATCACTTATTAAATTATTAATCAAGTAATGTTCATTAAGCTCTTTGAAGATAAAATGCACTCAGTGTTAAACACTATTCTTCTCACCATCATGTCTCCTAATTTTCAGTGTTTTAGCACACAAAATATATTTCACTCAGATCTAGAGGATGCTTAAAATTAGCTTGTTTATACATTTTGAGTATGCAGTTAATTTACGTTGTTAATGATTCCTGTGGCATATTGAGGATGCTGCATGGCAAATAAATAAGAGTTTGCAAGCTGACTCTTGTCAAGTAGATTGAGACTTCAGGGTTCTCTTAACTCTCAGTGACAGTAAAAATCTCAGATAAAATCCTACTCTTGGGGAGAAACTACAGCAAACCTCCCTTGGTAGCACAAACACCAAAATTCCATCCCTTTCCAGGCTGGACATCTGTGTGTTTTCCATGGGAACCAACACTGCCAAAGCAAAGCTCTCTGACACACACACCCTCTCCCAGTGAGGAGGAGCAACAAGAGCTCCCAAACTCCACATCTCTTGTCCCACTCCAACATGAGTGATTGCATCTGATACTCAGGTGGTCCAGGGAATGCTTCCACCCACCTCACACTCAGAAGATTTCTTGGATGAGCTGATCTCAAGAGAGGAGATGCACAGGACCCTGTTTTCTAATTACAGTAGAGAAGAGGGAAAAAACAATTCATCATTAAAGAAAGAGATTGCCCTCCTTTCCAAAGGACAAGAACAAATGGGAAACTCCTCGAAAAAGTGGCAAAAAGATACTTGTCAGGACAACGATTTGCATCAATTCTTGTGAAGGGAGAAGAATCAACGCTGAAGTAGATTTGCTAGGATCAACACATTCCCATTAGTTCATGCACAAAAGTAAAATAACATGCTCAAATCTGGAACATGTAAATAAACATCCTTAAATTAGAGCTTGGTAAAAATGTAACCCTTCTGCATCAGGAAGGATGAGCAAACCCTGCAGGTCCCCTTTGCTCAGGCCAGCTCAGCCTGCTGCCCTGGGAACTTCCCTTGGTGACATGGACTGGAACTTGGCCAAGGCTGAGGAAGATAGTGAGGAAAGGTTGATGGGGAGATCTCTCTTTAATTAGACCATTATTTGGATAACTCAGCTGTGCTGTAGGGTGGTTGATCTTTCACATGTACCATATTTCTCCTCGAGAACATTAGAGATAAAATAGCACCTTCCCTCGCCCTGGATTTCCACACTTCAATAATATTTCCTTAAGCTTCAGCCATGCATAACATGCTGACAAACTTAATTAAAAGTACAATTCATTTCCAGAACACACTCTACACAGCTTAAAATTAAATCTGGTTTCTCCTTCAGTTTTTGTAACAACTGAAACCTCTGTTTTTCTCACTTTTTTCCTACCTTGGCTAACTGAAACAGAAACTTTTGTTAACACAAGTGCATGCACATCTGTGTTTCCATATCTTTAAAAGGCACGTTCCTGGCAGCAGGAAAAACATGACCATGTTGTGTGAAGGATGTATACAGCATTTAGAAAAGTTTTAACCAGCTTAAAAAAAAATAAATGGAGAAATAATCCTTTTAAAGCCATGTTTGGAAAAGAACATGAATACAATTAACCTCTGAAATTCTATGCTTGTTGGCTTGCCTAGTTCAACGCTTCCCAGGGACCATTTATCTCAACAGAAAAGCATAAATGCAGCATAGCACTGAGTTTATCAGTGCAACTTTGACTGAACAGTGTCCCTAGAGTCACTTAAGGGTTAATCCTTTGCATCTCATGAAAGGTAATGGATTTTGATTAAAGAGAGCACCTCAGTGGCTTGGAAGCCTAAAGCAGATGCACACATCCCAGCTTTATATTTAATTTAAAACCAGCACCCTCAAAGAGGAACATAAGCCATTCATACCACCAGCAACTAATCTGAAAAATGTAATGCAACTGACCTCAGTGAAATGGAAATTACGACCATGGCTTAGCTGTAATAATTATTTGCATAAGGTTTTAGTGGTCAGTACATTTCATAGAATAGTGTATGGATTCTTAATGGAAACAGGCCCAAATTTTGGGAGAAGTATTCAAGGCATTTTCCATGGTAGCAAAGCATGTAGTGGAGCCACAATCATTTTCCTGTTAACTTTCTCCACTGCCTTGCACTGTCCAGTCTAAACTGTAGCTGCATTAGTCTTTACTCACTAGCTGACTGGTGGGAATGGGATTCTTCACCTCTAGCTTCTCTGCCCAGTGACTGTCCACATCACAGGAAAGAAATTCAAGTTATTCTTGTGTGATAGTCAACTCCCAGCACAACACACAGAGACCTCCTGCACAACTGATGGTCACTCATAGCTACAGCAGATCAGCCAAAGAGGGATGAGGTAAATGTGTTGGGATGACCTTGCTGGAATATGTCTGGTTTTAGACAGAACAAAAAGCAAGTTCACACAATTTTTCACATCAGAGTACTCTGGGGGAGGGGGGGGGGAATTTCTGCATATAAAAATTTCCATAACTTATGATATCAACCTTTAATGCACCAGTCTGGAAAAAAAAGTGGATTGTCTCTATATAGACAAGAGAGGAATTTCATCATGGGCCAGAACCCATCTGGCCCTTTCATTGAAGTTCTTCCAAAGTTAGACAAAGTATTGAGGAGTTCCTTTTGATAATAGAATCATAGAATCATTTATGTTGGAAATACCCTCCAAGATCAGTCTGACCATTAGCCCAGCACTGTCATGTCCACCAGTGAACCATATCCCCAAATGCCACATCTACATGTTTTTGAACACTTACAGGAATGCTGATCCCACCAGTTCTCTGGGCAGCCTATTCCTATGGCTGATCATCCTTTCAATGAAGAATTTTTTCCTAATGTCCAGTCTAAGTCTCCTGTTTTGTTGTTTGTTATCTGGGAGATGAGACTAACTTCACCCTTCTACACCCAACTTTCATGTAGTTATAGAGAATGATAGGGTTCCCCCTGAGCCTCCTTTTCTCCAGACTAAGCTGCTCCCAGCTTGGGAGGGACAAAAAAAGCCCCAAAACCTAAAACTCAAACCCAGACTATGTCCAGAACAAAAGCCACAAGAGAAGAAAGTATGTGGTTGACAAGCAAAAGGCCACCCTTGGTTTAGATTTTAATTATGAAAATTTTTCTCTTCTGACAAGTGGAATGAATTTAGTCATTCATGCATGGTGTGAAAGTTGAATTGTCTGAAAATTAAATCAAAATAAAAAATGAAAACTACACACCAGGCTTTCACTGCTACCGACAAGGGAGTCATCCTTTAGAGGTGACATTTCACAGCAGTCCCAGGGAAATGTGATTGTTCATAGCATTAAGTAAATTATGGTCCCTGAACAGTGTGGAAATAATTGAAAATGTTTTCTGTTTTTAAGTAAATGTTATAAATCCCTGAAGGCTGTTTGAGTCTTGAAGTAGAAAAGAATGAAGTGTTTCAAGCAGGAAAGCATATGGGTAAACCACCGGATGGTTTGGCTGACAATCGTAAAACTTCACCCGAAGTATCAGCTGCAGCAATCTTTCCTCCTCTGCCAACAGGCTCACTTTTAGAAAGTTTTCCTTTTCTCCCTCCTATGCAGCCAACACTCACACCTGAAATGGTAATACTTAAATAGATGTGCCTTTCACAGAAACAAAAATGTCACTGCATAAGCCCAAATGTAACACAAATAAAGGCCACACACCATGTAACGTCACTCACGTCAGAGGCTGCAAATTTGACTCCCTGGTTGCTGCCCAGTGGCCTCCAGTGCTTCTCTCCATCACTCCAGGAGCAGAGGCTGCATGAGGTTTCCTGATGCTTTGTTTGTAAAGAGCTTGCACCTTTGGCAATGGCATTCTGCTGCAATCCTGAGGCAGCTCTTTGTGTTTGTACATAACCTGCTGCATTTCGTGGCTAATCATGTGGATCTCATACTCCTCTTGAAATGCTTTTTTACCCTCATTATACTGTATCTGCTGTTTCTTCCTCTAACTCCCTGATTATTGTGAATAAAAAGCTTTTACATTTTTGTTGAAAAGATGTAAGATTGTTGCTTAGAGTACACTTGTCATTTTGTCTTATCACAACAGTGTAAGACTCCAGCCTCAACACAGATATATTTACTACATCCAGACTGTGACACATTCTTACAGAGAGAAGTCTCTAACACATCCACCCAGCACTTCTCTCGACACAGCCCTGTGCTATCCAAGCTGGCTGGTACACATCCACAACGCGCTACAATCCTGTATTTAATGAACCATTCCTGGAAATCCGGGCTACTATTCCCGGGTGCCAAACACAGGTGTGCTCCAGCAGACGTGTTTGTTCCCTCTGTATGTGCAATGCACTTTTGGACTTTTTCCAAGCATCAGCAAGAGAAGAAGAAGAAGAATTAACTCACTTGGCTCAACACCAGCCATGACCCCACCTGCATGGAGCAGCTGCGATGCGGCATTTGCTCCTGACAAGTGGATTACTCACAGCAAGAAGACAATTCTATTACTCAGAGGAAGGAACAAAATATGTCAGTGAAAGGTTTAAGGACCATGGAGAAAACATATAAACATTGTTTAGGCACCTATTTATGCACATATGAGCCTAGTGGGATTCACCTAAGCACCTGCATAAGTTAGTCACCTAATTTGTACCAGTCGTAAAGGTATTCAGAGCCTAATTGCTTAAGTGTTTTTGAAACTCCCCATAGGCATCAAAAGACCTTTGTAAATCTGCTCCCCTGTGCAACCAGATTTTTATGGACAGAGACTATAAACACCAACGTACAAATGCCTATTCATGAAGTCACACAATTTTGATCAGTGTCTTAAGGGCTGTTTGCATTTTTAGAGGTTTCTGTGGTCCTTGCCACATGTGGGTTCAAACAAGTGGAGTCACAAAGTTGTTACTAGTCTGCATGCAAAACTTGGCTGTGTGTTGTATCCCTGCATGCACAGTTATGGTTTGAACATAACTTTGCCAGCATACAAATATTACTCCATCCTTCAACTACAAACGTAGAGGCATCCACTGAGACGGTGTGACTGCTTCTGTGTACTTATAGTTGAGTTTTGATTTAAAAAGCAGGCTCTCCTCTTCACTGGTTACAGCTTTTTAATCCCTTACGTGAACTAAATTCCTTTACAAACAACATACATCTTGTACGCAACTCATTGAAATCAAAAAGAATCTCTCCTTTTTCATCGCAGAGATTTGTGTGGAGAGCCTGACTCCATTAATTTCAACTGGATTGACTCTGTGCCATCTGTTTTCTGTGCAGCTGCTTTATTGTGGGGAGAGAGGAAGACAAGAAAGCACCCTTCTAAGCTCTACCGATGACATCCAGAAATAAGACTATAATTGGTGGAAAACCTTCTGAAGTCTGCTGTAATCACAACAGTCAAAGAGATTAGAGTGTGATCTAAAAGAAGAGATGCAGATTAGATTTTTTTTCAAAAGGGTTTGAAACCTGCCTTCAGACCCTTTCCAGGCCCTCATCCCTTAGAAGTAAAATAAATAAGGCCACCAGAGTGAAAAACAATTAAACTTGTATTTATAGAAACTTGTGTTTCTCACTCTTTTGCAGTATATAATAGATAGGTAATAAACCATCAAACAGTGATTACAGTGCACAAAACAGGAAGGCAACATGCTAACATATGCCCATTGCATACAGACTTTAGGAGGGAGTACATTAATTTTAGAAGAACACAATCCTAGTTTTGCGTAATCTTAATCCTCCCTCTTACAACAATGATTTTAACAATATGCCTGCACAGAAGCAAACCAGACATAGTTCCATGCAACCATCCACAGAAGGGAATGCGACCTTCCAGTTTCTAGAGGGTGAGTTGTTTCCAAACCAGAACTGGGGAAAAAAATCCCCCAAAGCAATTGCACAACTGTAATGCAAAGGATGTGTTCAACTCATTATGTGTAATATGTCACTACCAGACAACATACAGTTTGTTCTGTTTTTTATTTGTGCCACTGTGTTAGATTTGTGGCACACTACTTCTGTTAAGCATATGTAGCACTACTAATAAAAATGCCTGTTTCAGGACTATCCCCAGGATCACTTATTTCATGATCTAAACCCCACTGCATCTTCGTCTTAATACTGCCAGTAGCTTCAGTCACATTTGTAAATGTGTTCTTGGTGCCAGAAACAATTTATTTGTGCTTGAACTTCTTGTGATAAGAGCTCTGCCTTTGCAGGATTAACCGATGCTACCCATGTATTTATGACTTGGGTACCTTGTTTTTCCCAGCTTTAATAAATAATGAAGTCCGGATGGTTTTTCAATTGGGTTTTCGCCCTCCTGGAGCCACGATGTGAGCCGGAACAGAGCACTGATGCCAGTCAGAGGCAGAAGCTCATTCCTCCACCTAAGTAATTCTCAGCAGAATGCACCAACCACATAATAGAGCCTGCTGCTATAAATACAGCATGAGCCTGGTAAGGAGTGCTATGGGAAATGCGGGAGATGTGGCTCCACATCTCCCACCGTACTGAGTGCCTCTTTAGAGGCTGCCATCTCCCCCGAGATGCCAAGCACCCTCTGTTCCTGCCTACATCAAATCCTGCTAAAAGGCAAACTGGGGCCCTTGAGTGAGACGAAGCTTGAGGTGTGGATAATACCTTCATAAACCAGACAATCTAAGGATGCACCCTTCCCATACAAGAATGTCAGATCTGCTGCACACAGCGAAGTTGAGGATGGATTTTGCTGTTGTTAGGGAGCAATGATTACAATCTTTGTCTAATACATGTTCTGAGGGAAGCAATCCTTTTCTTCTGAGCAGGACGGTCATTGTGACTTACATCAACAGATCAATAGAGAGGTGGGAAACATCCTCCAAGAACCTACATCTTCACAAAGACATTTTCCAAAGGTTTTTCAGCTTCACACTTACATTTTCAGGGCTTATTGTCTCCACAACTTTGTGGTCAATAAGTTTACACTGGTGATGGCCTAACAACCACCCTGCTCCCCCAAGACAGTCATCTGTATGGCACTGTTGGAGTTCTTTAAACAATTTTGTTTGATTTTCAACTGCAGAGACTGTTGATGAAAAACGGCAACTCTTTTCTGAAAGTTTGTCCCTGAGGTGCACGAAGTCCTGCGTGACCCTGTCGCGCTCATTCAGCATAAACCCTCCTTCCTCTCTGCAGACTTCAGCAGCAAGCGATTAGCAGAACAGAATACACCTCTGCCAGCACAGCCCTGCTACCTCCTGTTTCAGACTTTCACAGTTTTCGGTGCGTTTATCTCAACTTTCATCAGGAATGGTGAAGTCCTTTCGGGTGAACGGAGGCACACAGAGAATTAAAGCAGACTGGAGCACAGTGAAGAATTCAATCTGAGTCTCCTGAGCCTCTTGCTCAAACCATACCCAGCAAACACCCACCACAGTGAAGCAGCACAGTACCTGAACACAGCCCAACTGGGCATTAATGCAATCTGGCAGAATTAAACTTCTGCCTTGAGAGAAGGGAATTTTTATTTCCCCATGTTCATTTATGCAGCCATTTTATACTTAATCCTAATCTACCTGTATTGAAAACAGCATGTCTGGGGGAATAAGACTTCAACTCTGAATGCTTTAAAATGGTTATACCATAGATATTTACATGCTGTACATAACAGAGTAATATTATATTTACCTCAAACATTACAAACCCAAAGTGTTTCAGGTACTTAAATACATGCCTTAAAGCAAACACTGTAAACACCTCATAAAAGCAAAATTCCCCAGTGTTGGCAAATAAACAAGCTGCAGGTAGAAAACAAAGAAAACACAAAAAAGAATCATGGCAAGATAAGAGCAAATGAATAAAACACAGCTAAAATCGTACCACAGGAATTTAGGGGCCTCTTTTAATGGTCATGTCTTCCTTGTCTACTTACCACAGTGAACCTTGTTCCATTCTTAATTACACCAGTATAAATCCAGAGAAACTCTATTGAAAAGCTGAGCTCACAAAACCACATCTGAGAGCCAACATAACTGCTCTTCCCATCTATCTCCTCCTATTTCTGGTTACATATAGCACAGATATTAATAGTTCAGGCTCAAGCTTGCAAAACCTTTGGGACTACATTACTCCAGAAGGAATATTAAATTAAAGCAGCAGCTGCTAGGGCTACGTATTTCTTGCAGAGACTGGACCAAAGCACAGTCATTGCCATCAAGAAAGTAGAAAAAACAGACCCTTCTGCCACCTCCTCTCCTACATGCCATTGTTAGCTCTGAACTACTTTGCCAGCATGACCAGGTTGACCATTGCAAGTTTTGCTCTGATATGGATGTAGATAACTAGACCATGAAGGCTGCATGTCATGCTACAGCTGGAGGAAGGAAAACTGGTTCCCTGTGAGAGCAGTGATGCCAGTTGGGGAAGGGGAAGCTGTGGGTGTGGGAGGTGGTCAGATCCAACCAGGGCTGAGGCACAGCTGGGTGGGGACAAAGCTGGGGATGCCACTGAAAGCAGCCACTGGGGCTGCACAATCACACACCTGCAAAGCCTTCTCCCAAGTGTAGGATCTGATGCAGCCCCAATGCTACCCAAACTGGCTGCAGTGAGAGAAACCTGGAGGATAAACTTTGGAGGATGCAGTGGGCAAAGAGCAGATAGGTTTACAAACCTCTTTGGTTACCATGCAGGATCCTTATCATATTTTTTGCTCCAACAGTTGAGACAATTTTGGTGGCTGCAGCATGCTCACCAGCTGGCAGACACCCTTAGACTTGTGACCAGCTTAGGGAACCCCTCACAGCTTATAAATGTGAATTAATGGCATGGAACAGTAACTAAAATATGTGCATGTGTATATAAATATATGCATTTATATATGTAAACATATACATAAATGCATCATATGCCTATGTAGGCTAATAATTTTTATATATTTTCCCCAAAGCTTTGATCCCAAAGAGCAAACAAGCAGAGGGAAAAAAAATCATGTAGCTCTGTGCTGTGTATATACACATCCTGACAGTGTATCTTAGACATTTTAAATTAAGGAAATATACTTGTGGCAACATGGATAGGAACAACACCCCCAAAGTGTTTTCCCAGAGTTACAAGGTGACTGTATTATGCAATGCAGCAGCATTTCCTAACTCCTGGGAGCTTCTACAGGAGAGATGTTTCCATTCGGAATCATCAGTGTCTGTTTTATGCCAAACTGACTTGATCCAAAACGTTTGCTTAGTACATACAGCTTTGGCAGCTGTACTGTGCATATTAAAAAGGCAGCTTTATTATTACAGTGACAATAAAAGCAATGAAGAGACTTTATGAGCAAGAAGAAATGCATAAAGACTAGGTGCATCTGGACTTTGAATAATGTCAGAAATTCAAATTTTAAGGCTGGCTTGTAAGATAAATGAAGTCCCCAAAACCAAATGGAATTGTCTGATCATTCTGACTCATTGATCTTCAAGGGTTTTAGTGCAAATACTCTGGTCCAAGATACTGCCTTTCTCCATCAAACCTCCTCTGAAAGAGTCAATATTTAGATGAATTTCAAGCTCCAGTGAGACTATCACAGGCCACCCAGACAGCTCTAAATCCTTCCACACAGCTTTCGGGGAGTGAAACACAAGCAAAAGCAAGAAGCCACTTTTTGGTCATTTTTGACTTTAGGGTCACTGCCCCTGCTCCAGGCTGCCAGACTCCTGTCCCTGCCTCAGGGGTAGCTCCTTATTTCAGCTGCAGACACATGAAATGCAGAAATACTTTTGGTTTGGAACATGTCATCCTCTTAGCCACCTGGAATCCTGAATACTGGTGGAGGCAGAAGACAGACCCCTGTTTTCCAGCAGGATGCTCAAGGTCAAGGTTATTGCACAGAAAGGGATGATGCTGCCTGTCATCCCCTGGTTACTTTTCTGGAGACAACAGGATCCTTCCTTTTACCATGTGGCTGTGAGTAGTGCTGGCAATCCTGGAGCAGACCAGGGCAGAGCTGCAGTTTGGAGTTGAGGCTCCACAAATAACAGTAGCTTTCCCTTCTTTACCCACTACACTGCTGTGACTGCTATACTGGGGTTTAAAACCAAATGCTCTCCCACAATTGATACCTATACATCAGTGGTGAATGGCTAAAAGAAAACATGGGTGTAGCAGGAGGCAAACAGATAAAATTCAGTGCTTGGGGTCTTCCCTGCAACTCCCATTCCACTGATCAGTGCTGTTAGCTTACACAGGGCAATGGCAAACCTTTCCAAACCAGGGCCTTTCCATACTGCTGAAGCCTCTTTGTTAGATTTTTGGACCTGTGACTCTACAATTTTCTCTCCACCATGCCTAGAGGGTACAACAGCAGTGTTTTTCTGACACAGGTTTTAAGAGGCTGCCAAACTTGCATTTGCTGATACCACTCCTGTTCTATGAATTGCATGTTTACTAGGATTAGTCATCCATGCATATCCATTCCTTGGTCTTTCATAAGCAGTGTTTGAAATGTTTGGGTCCACATCTAAAAATGAAAAATAGCAATTAATGAAAAAAAATCTGTAGAATTCTTATTTGCCATGTCTGAAGAGTGAGGATTATAAATTTACTTTAGCACCAAGCACTTAACACAGAGAAACTTCACAACCAGTAATTGCCAAAAGGAATCTTTTCATCCTCTAACCTGTGCTGCTCACTGAATCAAAGAACTAAGTGATTGCCTCAGTAATGGGCAATCAAGCCATGGTCAGGCATTAAAAACAAACCAGGAATGTACTTTAAACAGCTGGTCACAAGTGTAAAAATCAGAGCCCCATGGGTCACCAGGGATGTAAACAGTGTTGACTGTACTGGAGGGGTTTAATTCCTTTAAGTTTTTGCCTCTAATAAGAGAGTAAAGGGAGTGTAGTAAAGCCAGGTGTGTGGCAGACAATACTGCTTCACTCACTTTTTCCAGATCACCTGGATGAAAACAGTCATCAATTATCTTGCTCTTCTTGTTACCAGTCTGTTACCAGATGGAATCTGCACATCTGAGATGGCGCCTGATGCCTTCCTGGCAGATCCACAGGTTAATTTGTGTGCTTCGTGGACCTGATACTGAGGCCCCAGACATGAGGAGAAGCATCTGTGAAAAGGTTTGTTTGCAGTTCCAGCTCCTGAGCAAAGGGCTGTCGTTGTGCTCCAGCTGGTGATGGGAGGTGACTATGGAGAGGTGAAGGGCAGTGGGGGGCAGCTGATGGTCACTGTGGTGGGATGTGATGAAGAGAGACATCAGTGGGGTGTGCAGAGGACCCACTCAATGGGGTCTAATTTCTGGGCCTTCCTGGATGCTATATATGTTTACATGCTACCCCTGCAGTATTTCTAATCATGCACATGGTGCTACAAGTGCCTGAGAGGCACTGAGGGCTGCACCATGGTGCTGCTCACTGTGATGCCAACATCTGGGCTCTTGGGGAAAAAAAGGGTGGAGAGGTACAGAAGTGGTGAGATTGCTTTATAAATTATTGCCTGTGTTCAGGTGACACATTTCAAGCTTCAAAAGAGGCATAAACACTACTCATGGGTTTAAACTGTAAATCCTTAAAAAAAAATCCTTGAAAACCAAAGAAAGGCAATGCCAGAACCAAAACTTCCCCCACTTCATTTATATTTTACAATAGTTCAGCTTGTCAGTAGTATATAATTTGTGATTCCTGCTCAGAAGATGCTCAGAACTGCCACAAAACTGCCAAAAGACACCAACTTTTGTTTTATTTTGTCCTTGCTGCTCAATACCTTTAGAATGGGCCAACAGTAAACTATATTTAATGTAAAGTATTAAAAGTAAAGTTCTCCCCAGGCTGAAACTCAGTGCATGGACTTTCAGGTCTTCATGGTCATGTTATAAATCAACTGTGAATTAAACCTCTGTCAAAACATAGGATAAAATGGCTCTTCTGGTTGCTGCTATTGTTATATATGGCACTATATAACGTGACTAGTTTCAGAATTGAATTTCCTGCATTGCTAACAAGTGTTTCCCATTTGGGAATGATGCCCATTAACAGAGATACTTTTATATAACAACTCACACAAACAGCTGCCGAGTGCTGAGTTTTCTGTTGTTCACAGTTTAATAGATTTACAGATTTTAGGTTCATTGAATCATCATTGCTAATCTTGAAGTCACTTTACAGAGTAGCTTCTTTGTAATTGTGCAGTCATGAATGCTCTCTATAAATTTTATGCCCATTTCATATATCAAAACACCAGAAATAAAAAATAGAATTGGCTAGGGGCTCAAAAGAAAATTCAGGGGAACATCACAGTTTATCTGCTGCCAAGTGTGAGACCCCAGTACTGGGATATGTGATAAGTGGCCACATGTCTGCACATACATGAGATGTGTTTCCTTCCAGCCACTGGTTGCTTATACTTTTGCTGAAAATATCTGGGGCCAAATTTCCATTAAAAATTGAAAAAATCCAAGAGAAAACTTTGAGGAAAAATTGCATTTTGATATGGAAATAATGTTTCTTTGAATAACTCCTGCTATCTCCTCTATACATCAAAGGTTGCATTTTGCAAAATGGATGCTAAACTTCTACCTGAAAAATATGCATGTGCAGATAAGTACAAATAGGTTTAATTACACGGCTGCAAATATTCTCTATTCACGAGCCAAATGCTGAGCAAAATGCAGGTGGCCAGATTTGGCTCAGGAACTGCCTGTGAAAGGAGCAGTCCAGCATATCACTGTCTACCTGGGCTCTGTCCTCCTCCCTTTGCTGTTTCTCAATGAACTGGGATGTGCTTCAGAAGGCAGAACATCCAAGACATCAGAATTAAACCCTAGGGAAGGAAAACAGCTTTTTCATGTCGTTTTTTTTCTCAATGAGGCTGAATGCATAACCTCAGCTAACACTGGTGAGAACTCAGTTGGCGAGTCTTTCCACTGGTGTCTATAGAGTAAACATCAAAGCTGCCCATAGCATGGACATGATAAACTGAATTACAGCTGTTATTTGTTAGTGTTTTGGAGAATTCTACTCAGTTTTCTTGTAAGGGAATAGTTGCTACTTGCATATGGATGTCAAAGACCATGCACAGATATTTGCTCATGCAGATAGAGGGGAAAGTTAAGCTCTCATCTTTGACAACTGCTTCTTCATTATAATCAAATTCTTCTAGATCACAAGTGCACATGGGGTAGTAAGGTTAGTATGGAGGACTCAGATGTCAGTGTCCTGGGTTTGCAATAAACTAACTAATCTGATGTTTTGAGCTCAAAAATACATCAAATTTAGCCCATCATATTTTCATGACATATGAAAATGCAGTTCAGTAGTTTTTTATGGTCTGGAGACAGTGAGGAGCAGCATCCTGTATCACTGCATCCTGGCTCACATTCCTGTCTGCTGCTGCAGCAGAGCATTGGTCAGAATGAAATAAAATAGGTCAACTGAAGATTTTGATTGGAAATTATTTTCTTATCAGAAAATGTCCCTTTGCCAAAATGAACCAGGTTTCATATAAATCCAAGGGAGGTTGATTCATTTTATCTGACTGCTGAGGTGCCGATGTGCCAAATTTGGCCACATGTTGGGAGCAGCTCCTTGTCTGCAGGTAGCTCTGTCCAGGCATCCCTACCTCAAAGGATACACACATCCTGAAGAAGCCTGAAATTTAAAGTATCCAAAACCTGAGTGCCTTGTTCAGCCCAGGGTTGTCAGACTGTGTAGTCCATCCCTCTCCTGCCAACCCAGATTGCTCCCTACAGCTGGACAGCTGGCTACTGCCCACTGCACTAGGCTATCAGGCTAATGCAGTTTGATTTCTCTAAAGTAGATTCTCCAGGATTCTCCTTCTGATAGGAATTCTCATATGCATGTTGCTTTTGTTCTAATTTTGAACAGAACTTTTTTGAACTACCAGTTAGGAGAGAGAGGGATTTTCCAAGCTTACACCAGCTCTGCCTTTGATTTTTAAAAGAATTTGTTCACATGTCTTTACACTTAGCCTGGTCAGTCTTTTGTTTTGTTGTATTCTCATTGTCTGCTTTTCCCCATTGCATCCTGCTTCAAATTATCATTTAAATTAAGCTCAAAACTCTATCCCAAACACAAAGACTCCTCTTGCCCTCTAACCTGTGCTCATTTCCCTCCATTCCCAACTTCTCTTTTGTTTCTTTAGCTGCAAAATAGGCTCGGAAATCAGTTTGGAGCTGAAATTCAATTCTTTTGGATGTGTCTCCTCTTCTGATCTGGGGACTCTTGGATCCCCTACTTCCCTCTTGCTCCCAGTGTCAAATCTCCAAACTTTCTTGTAAGTGCTTATTTCTTATGGTGGGAAAGAAAAGAAAGTCAAGCAAAGGAACATGCTCTCAAATAGGTCATTCTGTTAGCAGAAACTGATGGCAAGAATAAAAATAAATCTCATAGCTCTGACAGTTACTCACTTTAAAAGGACTGATGGGAGACAAGCATAAAAAACAAAAGCCCCAAAGCAGATTTGAACAAGAGGGTGAGCAGCATAGATCTAAAAACCTAATAAAGCCTCAGCCAAAACAATTTTAGAGAGGAGAGAGTTCCAGCAGAAGGGAGCATATGTTTGACTCAGCCTGATTAGAAGAAATAAATAGAGGCACAGCCATCCTGTGAAAGGAAAACTTCCTGAGTCAGCATACACAGACCAACACAGGGGTGAGATGATGAAAGAGGAGTACAATGCTCTCAGTAACCTTGTAAATGGTGTGTGCTTAATTTGGGCATTCTTGTTTCAAAAAACAGGAACTGCAAAAATAGACTGAATCCAGAGAAATGCCAAAAAAAGGGAAAGATGTGGAAATAGGTGGAACTTCAGTACGAAGAGGCATTCAAGATTTGTTCATTTTTTAAACAATAGGAGGTTATCAATGAAAGATGCTACAGTGTAGGCCAGTCAGATGATCCTATTCAGCATTTCCCATCACAAGATGATACTGAAAATAATGAAAAATAATAGGATCCTTTCTCCTATAATCTGCAATTAATCTGTATAACATATTGCAACAGGATTCTAGGGGAATTGTACATTGGGATGAACCAGCTCTGTTACCAGGAGTTACACACACATTGATTTCACTCTTACAAAATGAGCATTCTTGTATGTTTTCAGGTGCTTTTTTCCCCCCTTGTTTTGCAAACAAGACCTGGATGACCATTAAGATGTTAATGAATTGCAAAGTAAAACATTTAATTAGTCCAGAGGGAAGGTTAATAAAATACAACCCCTTCCAGCACGTGCTCACCACAGTGTCAAACCCAGAGTTTAAAACAGGCACATCTCAAAGAACTGAAACATTGTTCATTAAGGCTGGAAGGAAGATTTCCATTGACTTAATGGATATTGGATCAGCCTTCAGGAGGAAATGTAATGATCACATTTAATGGCAAGCACCAGCCATTCAGCAGGTACCAAGTGTGGGAGAGCACTCTGTTCAGGGAAACCTGCCAAGTTCAATGGGCCTCAGTGCACCCACTCCCCTGGCATCTGCTCTCCAGAGCTCTTCTTTTCCATGGCATTTAAGTCCATCCTAGGACAAGCTGATATTATTTTGCTATAAAAAGACATACAAGATGAATGAGTGGTTTTGGAGGAGGCTTTTTTGTGCACATGGGCTTAAGGACATCCAGTAATGCCTCTATACAGAGCAAAACTACTTTTTTGCCCCTCTGAATGTACTGGACCTCATAGCTGTGTACACAGAGCATCCCTAATTTTGGACTTAAATCCATGTAAAATAGAAGTGATTGATGTGAGAATCAATTTACACTGATGTAAAATTGATACAAGCAGAAGGGCAGATTATTCCTAACAAATTGGATGTGAACAGCAGAGAATGATGAGTTCAACAGCAGTTCTGTCCCAAGTCTTATGGAGGTGAATGGGCTTAGATTTGTCTCTAGAAGTTATAAATCACGTAGATGAACAATTACAAATCACACACATCTCTTTGTCTTTCTAGAGTATCACACACATCTCTTTGTCTTTCTAGAGTACTGTGTTGGGATTTTTCTGGATTTTTGGTATGCTATTGTTTAGCAAAAATTTGATTTTTGGTAGCATATCACTTAAAAAATATATATATGATATTTAAACAAAAAAATGAGAAACCATTCAAAATAAAAATCACTCCAAAAGAATATGAATAATATATCCCAAGTATACAATTGGATAAACAAGGTATCTAAAACTGCAGGAAAATCATCTGCAGCTAAAGCACCACCTAAAGATGTAATTCCCAATTCTTTTTAAAGTCAGCTTCAGCTAGCTCTTAAAGGTTCTATGAAGCACAATTCACAATTCAGGGGTTTGCTGAGATGCTAAATTATACTTTCAAAATATTTAAGATTCATTTCCTACTAAGTGCTAAACTACATCTCAGGAAAAAAAGATGTAAATTCATAGTGAGAATTTAAGTAATGTATTCTGTGAGAGAACAGCAGAGTGCCACGTTTCTTCTACAGTGACACATTAACCTCCTCATATCAGTATGTTGAAAGGAAAAGAAATCCCTTCACTCAAGAAGACCTAAAAGCCTTATTTTTCCCCCATTACTGTTTGTTTGCATTTTGAAGATTCCTTTAAAGAAAAAAGCTTAGAGCATCCATGGGAGGGGGAGTAGATAATTTCCATCCCAGACTTCTGAGGGAAATGGCAAAACAAACTGCAGGTCTGGCAATAAACCTCTCAAACTGGTACGAGACCTGTGTGACTGGAGAAGAGCAAATAAAATATCACGGAGGAAACAGTAGCTGTTTTTATTTAACCCAGGAGAGAAAACCATTGGTCATTCAGTCAAGTTTGGCATGCAGAATAATTTGGGATGCTACCAAGGAGAAGGAATTACTATGCTTAAAAATATATATGTATTTGTCACAGCAAACCAAAAAGACTCCACATGACTGGTACACCCTCTGTGTGAGGTTCAGAGCTAATCAAGGTGGAGAAAAACCTTATTTTGTTGTGTGGGAAACAGAAATTGCAAGTAAGCTGTGCTAAAAATACCTCACGCCAAACTATCCTGATATTTTGTTTGAAAACAAATCCCCCAAAGCAATAGATTAAGTAAGGAGAGGAAATGCAGCTGATCTGATTTATCTCATGCCTCTAAAACAGTCAGGCTAAGGTGTTCTGGATGCTGAGGAAAGTGGAGAGCTTTGAAGTGGTGCTGATTTGTCTGCCTAAAAGCAGCCATGAGAGGAGGAGGGCAGCTAAAAATCATGCCTGTCATGGGTCCTG
>NW_008670780.1:137772-162991 GCF_000695815.1 Acanthisitta chloris
ACAAAAAGAAAAGTATGTGGATTATATTCCCTAAAGACACACCTTGGAAAGTGCTGCCAACATAGAATACAGGAAGAGGGCTGGAGGACACTGTAGCTGAAGGAGAGAGAAAGAAATTCAACCTTCTGCAAGGACACATACATGGAAATTAATAAAATCTTCAGCTAATAGCTAGAGGCTGCTCTTTTAAGTGTTTCATCCAAAGGCTTTCCTCGTGCAAGATGAGAGCTTGGTAAGGAGAGCACATTCACTGTGCCTGCAGCTGCCATGGCTGGCTCCTCTCCACCACCTTCTCCCTCTCACCCATGGCCTCTCTCCTCTCATGTGGCCTGAAATAAATTTTGTTCATGATCAAAGCACAGTTTCCTCTTACCATTACACCTGCTATATCCCTCTTTACATGAGGAGGTGAGTGAAGCATAAAGCTACATGTCCTTACAAGCAGCTAAGGCTCCTCTCTTTGCAGGTCACTGAGGAAAGGATCATGAGGCTCATTTCTATCTGTCACACCTCACCTTGTTTCCCTTCTCCATCTCCAGCCTCACAAATCTTTGCTGTACTGTTGCTCCAAAAAGAGAGAAGGAAAGTGGCCCCTGAGATTAATGTGTACCCTTCTGGAAAGGGAAGGATGTGGTTTTGCCTCTCAATCTCAAGAAGGAACTCAGACACAGGTTTCCAGCTTCCCAGGCATGTGTTTTATCTGCTCTAAAAGGAGACTGCGGTTACAGCCACCACTTCCCTCTCCATCTGCCTTCTAACCTTGGCATTAACAGCAAGCAGAAGTCTTTTACTCAAAGTTAACAAATTCATTCTGGAATGGGGTTATGGGCTCTGAATCCCATTTTCACAGCATCTCCTATCTCATGGATGTGGGTCAGTGCTAAACCCTGGATATATGGAGGATTTCAAATACACCCCTCTCTTTAGTATTTCCTAAGGCAGGCTTAAGTGTTCCCTGCTTTACTCGCTGCCTGCTTTGAATCTCATTCTGAGGCACTTAATCCTCTCCATTCACCCCAGAGGGAATTCAGGCATCTCACTCAGCTCTGTGAACTCTGCTCCTGGAACAAGGCCTGCAACCTCCAGGCATTGCACTGCTCCAAAATGCCTCTTTCTATTTGTGAGGCCAAGTTTGGGTTCTAACTGCACTAATCAGCTGAGAGGGCATGTACCAACCACTTGCATGACACAGCTCCACCACTGCCTTGGAACTTCATATTTGGCTGTTGAAGCAAAATTTTGGAATATAAGTAGTTTTCTCCATTGGAAGCTGCTCATTTAACCCAAAAAAAGTTCCTAAAAGGAGCAACATACTAAGAGGGAGAGGAGGAACAGGAGAGTTTATCTGTGCTACAAACAGGTTTTACAGCCCTGAAATTGTTTCCCGTGAGAATTTCAAGTCTAAATACTGTGTAAACAAGTTTCCTTGCAAATAAATTTAAGGAGTGTGTAGTGATTCTGCAGGTGTCTGAGAGAGAATTGTTCCTAAGCAGGAAAAGGAGGTTATTCCCCTTTAGATAAATTGGATCCTGGCATGGTTTCTGAATTCAGGCAGTCAAACCACAGCTACATGAGATGCAGTCAGACAGGACAAGGATCTTAGCAATACTTAAGCCAGTTCCTTCCCCACAGGAAGGCAAGCATGCACTTTTCAAAGCTCATAAAATTGAAAGTGGAAACCCATTATCAGCCTTGGTGATGATCCTACAGCATCACCCTATCCAGCCGAAATGCTGGTCAACACATGGATCACTGTAGCCTGAAGGCTATGTTTTATATGTTTGAGACCTGGTAGCAAGGTGACCAAGTGCCCCTGTTTGCTCCCCCATCTCCCCTACAGCACCCTTCCTCTTCTCATCCCTTTTACTGGGCTTTTTCAAAGATTTTGGGGGGGTTAATTGTTATTTTCTCTTCTGGTATCTTTTACCTCTCATAGAGCTCTAACTGCCTGAACTTTTGCAGTGCAGTTATTCCACAAGTACCTGGCTTCACCTGGCACCAGTGCTCTGCCAAGGGAGGAGTGGGAGCATCACCCTTCACTGGTGCTCCTTCCATTCACTGGACTTGGGTCCCAGCTGCACACCAGTGGTTTTCTGGGAGTGCACTTGGTTGTATCTGTCATCTCATGAGCTCTAAGAGTCATCCCATTTTCATGGCTTCTGAATGCTGTTATAATTAGTTCTCCAACTTCCATAGCATCTCCTTGTCCCTTAGTTAAATGGGCTAAGCATAAGTGCCAAGAACCCATCTGGGTGAATAGAGCATGACTGAGATTGAATGGAGAAAATCCTGGGAGCTATCGATCCAGTTGATTTCCCAACGTATTTCACCACGCTGCCCAGCCTTTTAACACCTCCCAGGAATACAAGGCCTGACTGATGGCCACTGAAATTCAGCCCTGAAGTTTTGAAAAGGTTTATTTAAATGAATTTTCCTTGTCATTTACTTTACAAGTTATAAAAAGCCTCTCTCTTGCTTCAGTAGTTATACTGCATATATTCTTTTGGACTTTCATACTCATTCTCTTTTGTTTGGATGCCAAACAAATTTATCTCCAGCTTTCATCTACTTCAAAAAGGGTTTTTTGTTTGCTACTGTTATGTCTGCTGTACATACCAAACCCGGAAAGGCTTATCAAGTGTTAACAGTGTTTATCTCTAAATTTGCAGTTGTTTTCAGATGCACTGAAATGTGTTTTCCTCATGTTCAGCTATATTTCATTAAGAGAATGTTATGGCTTTTATAATCTTTGAGTGCTAGTGTTAAGATAGATGTATACGAATATCTGTCACATTTAATTATCTCCTCCATCAAATTCAGTAAGTGGCCTATTAAGAGTGAAATGACTGGTTCATATACTCATTAGAAGAGGGAGATTTCATGGTACAACAAAGAGGAAACGAATGTTTTATTTCTGGCTCTACAAGACAGAAAAAAGAAATCACAGTGCTTAAAGAGGGATGTTTAATCTCTTGTATGAGCTGAAACAATCCAAAATACTGGCTTTATGCTATTGGTACTAGTTATAAATCCTTTGATCACTAGTTTGAATCCAACGGTATATGCGGAGAGTGAAAATGATAATTAAATAACTAATTGGTGGCCTAGATAAATGAGTTGTTTTCAGTTTAGTTTTCAATGGATAGGCCAGAAAAATCCACCAACCAGGCATGATTTTGCACTGTGATCACTGATTGGAAACAGTTGAACTCTGTGACAAGGGAACGAAGTAATTTTTCCTTTGGCAGTGTAGTCAAGGACAGCATTATATTCCCCATCTGGGCATGACCTTGAGCAGTGGAGAGAGCTATCTGGCTTTCTCTCCACTGTATTCTATGATGGATATCTTTGTATCAGAAACACAGCTCACTCGTGCCACAGAGACAGTCACTGGGTGTGTTACTGCTCATCCTGACACTTTTCAACTCACAGATACTGAACTTTACTGCCCATGCTGAGCTGCCTGGTGATGGCTGCCCCTGAGGCTCATGTCAGTGGCTGTGTGGCATCACCACCTCCTCTCCTCCACCTCTCCTTGCAGTGCCATTCCTCTGGTTCTACATTGCCTGCATCCTCTGGAATGAAGGGTCTGAACCATATTATAGCTCAGTGGATGGGTCTTGTTTTTATTTTAGCACTTGCTCTGCCTCAGAATCTGTCCATGCATATGAAGAAAGAGGAGATAATGTCCTTTTAATGGATAATGTTCATTTTATAGAAGCCATAACTGAAGTTATTGGTATTTTCCACTCCATGTGATATCAGCTTCAGCCCACAGCTTCTTACGGCTGACCCCAAAGAAGAACAGTCAGTTTATCACTTTATTATTTTTATAATATGATACTTCTTCAGGATTCTGAGTTCTTCTATTGGTTTGCTACACAATATTTCCTCTTCTGCTTTCCTTGCCTCTAGTATACCTATAGGAATATTCTGGCTTCTTCCAAACTCCTTCCTCACCCCTGCCAAATGGGATTCAGCTGAAGCACAGATGGGGGACCTGATCTGACAGCTGTGCAGATGACTTGAGAAGAGAGGTGTAGTGAGATATGCAGTTTTGGGGTTGGTGGGGGCAAAACAGACATCTGTAGACTTATTTATTGACATGATGCCTCTCCCTCCTACCTTTTTCTTTACTTTTAAGACCTCTGAAGGTTTAGATGTAAAACTTCCATTATGGTTGGTCTGGTACCCCAAACTCCCAAATATTCCTTTTGTATGGGAATGCTTTTCTGCACTACATGGTGACATCTCCTCATCATTTATCCCCATGTCATGAGCTGTCACAAAAATACAGCTAAAGATGGCCATTTGCAGCCACATCCTTCTTTTACACTCCAGCTTTCTTCTTTTCTTCTTGATCTCCATGGCCCAGTAATCCCCATCTGTCCTTCTGTTCAGTCCCTTGGCATCATACTGCAGGTAATTCTGCAGGCAAATCAACTCACTTCACAATTTAGGCATCTAGGCTAACTGGATCAAGCAGCAGTTCTGCTGCTGAAAACAGTGAATACTATTTTTCATCATCATCAACAGTAAAGTGTGTTTCCAAGTACTAGATTTGCTGCTGTGCTTTGGAGTGTTGGATTTACAACCTTAGAAAATCAGGATCTGAGGATGTACATATATTATCTACAAAGAGTATAGCTATCTGTAGTAATAGGGAGATTTTTCTACAGATACCTTGTAGTGTGAGCCTAATAAAGGTTTCATATAACAAAGCTACACAAGGCTTTAAAGCCAGATTTCAATACAAGTCCTAATTTATATTTCACATTTAAATAAATGGCCAGATTTTCAGAAGGGTTAGTGAAAAAGTTTGCCTCTCTTGGGCTCGTGAGCAAGGTTCAGAAGTGACAATGTGAAAGATATGCACATTTCCTGGGAAGAAGAGCTTAATGCAAGAGCAGAGAGGCTGCAACAGGCAAGCACATCCCAGCTCCTTCCCATTTCCCTTTGCTGCTCCTGTGTATACAAAACCCTCTGTGCTTGGTTGGTGTGCATAAAAATGTAGGTGGAAATGTTTAAGGCTTTAAAAAATCTGTTCTACTCTCTCCTCTGTCATTAAAAAAATAAAAAATAATCCCAACCACCCACCACCAAAACCCAACCAAAAAAACCCTAATAAAACCCCACCAAAATGCTTCAGGCTGTCTGACATCTTTATTTTCTTCCTAAATACAGTTCTAACAGTTTTAAAGAAATCAAACATAATGGTTTATATACAAATTCTACCTGCTGCTTACCCTGATAAAGCAATACCTATGTGCTTGCAGGTGTTCCACAATCTGGTTGGAAAATCTGTAGAACAAGAATCACATGACATATTTAGCTAATAAGAGGGAGAAACAGCTACATTCTTTGATTTCTTTATTGTTTGATCATTTGATTGTTTTGCAAGCCTTGCACCATATGTTGCTAATTGACATACAACTGATGTGTGCTCTGTTGTCCTCATTAATTTGTAGAAACTAAATATTTTGTCTTCCACTTAAACTCGCTAAGATCCAGTCTGAAAAAATCCATAATTAGGCTCATACTGTTTGTGGAGTGCAGCAAGGGCGTCCTGGCACTGTCAGCTGGGGAGGAGGAGGAGAAAGGAGAGAAGAATAAACTGTGTGAATGAAATCTGCAGGCAAAAGAGATATTGGCATGAGGAATTACACTTTGCAGTGTCCCTCAGCTAACTGTGTTTTGGAAAAGGGAAAATCAAATAAACTGTTAATATACCTTCCTGTAATGAAGATGTTGCTGAAGACAAATCAGCCCAGCTCAAGGAGTGCAATGGACTGGAGATCTCAGGAGTGCTGGGACCTGCAGCCTATGATGACTCCATCCCTTTTGGCACTGGTTTGTGCTGGAAGGACCTCACACTGCCTCACCCCAGCCAGCCCAGCACTTCTGTCTTGTGTGTGTTAATTCTGGTGGCTGTCACAGATGGTGCTGACCACTCCTGATATACCACAGAGCAGAGACCCTAAAATAGATACAGCCCCAACTTCTGAGCTCCTTCAGAAGATTAATTAGTGCCAGGTTGAACTGACATGGTCTCTTCCCCACTAATTTTGCCTAATCCTCAGTGCAGAGGGGAGTTTGGCATGCACAGCATTGCCATGGAGCCTCAGGAAGCTGCTCTTTTTCTTCCCTTAAATCATCTTGATTTAATGGCTAGTTTAAAGGACCACAAGTCTGGACTGCCCAACTGTTACCCAAGCTCCACTTTTGCCCTCAGCACTGTGACTTTCCAACACACATCTCTGGAAAGCCTGAATTCAACCTCCATAAGAAATTCAATATCACTATTATGTTACAAGGCCTCATTAACATGAGTAAAATCCTCTCGTGAAAGGCACCACAGAGCGACAGAATTTTATCTTTTCCCTTTCTAGCAGTGATTACTTTTCCATTCCTGTCATTCACTGGAATGAACTTCATATTTATTTAGAACCTGAAAATTTGGATTTACTATGCAGAACTGTCTGCAGAGTTGGCAGCCTGCTTTTCTTCTAGGGGAATTCAAATGGATGCATGGAGACACTCCACCATCTTCTTCAATACAAATTCTGGATTATGTCCAATGTCCTTGTAAATTATCATCATCTTTTTATGCCTTAAGAGCAGGAAGTAATCAGTGGTCTAAAAAAACAAGGGAAAATTGACCGCCTATCTCACTGACTAGATATATATCCAGAAAAAGAACTGAACACAGCAAAGCAATAACAGAAGTTGATCAATCTTATATGCTGTGGCACTCACAGATGTATCCTCCCAAAGATGAATTTTCTGTCACAAGTCCAAACCACTAAAGCATGAGGAATAGCAGTAGCAGATACCACTGATTATAAGAAGCAGGAGTCTCTGATAGTTATCTAAATGTCTCATAAAAAATGATTATTTTCTGTCTCTAGGCTTGACTTCCAGGTAGAAATGGAATATTGCCTCTAAACATTATTAGGGAACAGATGGGTCTGTACTTCAGCTCAGCTTTCCTTCCAATAGCTGCAGTGCTCTTCATCATTGAAACGCTGAACATTTGCCTGAAAGTCATGAATTACTAACCAGTGCTCTGCTCAGGACAGGGCTTTGTCTGTAGATCTCCAAGAAATAAAACAAAAAGCACCAAACAATGGCCCTGTAAAGCCACCCAGCCAAATGTTTTGATTGCAGCATGAAAATTCTCTACAGAAGAGCCAAATTAGCTCAAGTTTGTGGCAGCTAAAGGACATTGACTTAGTCAGCGGCAGCAACATACGAAGAAAAGCAACAACAACTGTTGTAGCTGGCACTTTTGCAGAAGTTTCAGCTGTGGCTCTGCAGCATGACTGGCACATCTCTCAGATGTGCTTGTCCTGGCAGAGAAACCAAAGGCTGGTTTTGCCTGGCATTGCCTACAGCTGGTTACATGTGTCACGTGGAAGGATGAAAGGATATTGCCAGCTGTCCTGGACCATGGTGGTTGTGCTGATGCTGCATGACTGAAAGAAGTGCTGAGGCTCCCATAAGCTGTGTTGCATCATCATTAACCAATATCAAAATCAGAGAAAAGTTGGAGGTTCTCTGAGTTCTAGATGTTGGTTATTAAAAAAACCCCACCATTTTTTACTTCAAAAATTACTTTGTAATGAAATATGGCAAATGATGTCCTATGAGATAGATGGCCTTATATCTGCTTCAGAGAGGACTGTGCACACTTAGGTCCTGTTCCAGAGTCCATGGAGATTAATGGAGAAACTCCAACTGGAATAAGGAGGTGTCACTTACACCTTTTCCTCATTTTATGATCTTTCCATTAGCCCATTCTAAATCTGTAAATTGCTGAATCAGGTTTTTGTCAATTCAGGTAATGACTGTAACTCCTCCATCATTAGACATATCAGGTCAGTTCTCAGACATTTCTCTCAGATAATGAAGAGAACTGAATCTGGTCTACTGCAACAATGTGCTGCAGCTTTGGATGTTGTCCCCACCTATATTTTAATATTCATGTTTTGTTTCATGGCAGCTTCTCTGATTTATTTTCCCATTCTCTGTATAAACACCAGTTTACTATCTTCAGAGTAGTGTACAGCAGAACACATAAAATTTACTGGTTTCTGGCCAGAAGGAAACCCCACTAGGCATGTCATTGTGTGGGCAGGTTTTCTTCTCTTGGGATGTCTGTGCACTTAAAAAGAAATAGAGTTTATATAATTCCCTCCCCCCTTTATAAATATCCCTGGAATCAAATGGGTACATTATCCCCCATGCTTTGAAATTTGATTTTGAAATCAATGAGACAATTGATTTAAAGTTCAAATTGAAAGCAAAGTCTTGAAACTACTCAAAAGCCTGGCAATATTTCAGCTTGAGGCATGATGTTTTAAGGGCCTCATTCATCCCGTGGACATTTTGTGCTGGACAATCCATTATGATTTTTGCTGTTCTGTTCTTCTCATAAAACCACCATGACTCCCTCCTTCTGTCCGTCTTTTAAAAAAAGGGAAAAAAAATCC
Source organism: Acanthisitta chloris (assembly GCF_000695815.1). Lineage (NCBI taxonomy): Eukaryota > Metazoa > Chordata > Aves > Passeriformes > Acanthisittidae > Acanthisitta > Acanthisitta chloris. The sequence continues at coordinate 146,265 of NW_008670780.1, forward strand.
AATTCTTCCAGTTAAGTCATTCTTTGGCACTGGGAACACAGGAAGTAATTTCTCAATGTCATCTGGGAAACCATAAAGTTTGACTAGGTCAAGCCCATAATCCCTCTTCGGCATCACCGATCGCATTACCACCATTACAGCAGTACTATATATAGGAAGAGGACAGGGAAGATGGTCCTAACAGTGTCTTTCTCTCCTGACAAGTGGCCTTAGACAACTTTGCTTTCAGCTCTTAGAGCCTGGGGCGAGAATAGACTTCTGTCCCCAGTATCTGCTAAGAAGAGCTTTGGGGAAAAAAATACAATTTTCAAGTCCTGAACCAAATGTTTTTTCAGTGAAACAGAGTGTCAGGTAAATAAATAATCTATACAGTCTGCAGCATAGACAAATAACGTTGAAAAGTTGCAAAAAAATAAACATTTTGACTTGTAGGGTCCATTTCAGATCCTGTTATTTCTGTAGTTTCTCCTCCAGTAACTCAGACCCCACCAGCTGAGACTGACAGTGTTTTACACACCACAGATTTTAAATATCAAAATGACAGTTTCTCACATGTTGTTGTCCATCAGTATGAGCCATGATTGCTGTTTGGAGAAGATGTGATTGCCAACCTGTGGCTGGCGTGATTGCTCTTTGCAATCTGCTGTTCCTGAATGATTTTTTGGGGGAGTGTGGGGGAGGTAAGCGGCTGGGCTGGAGTGCACTTCCCATATTAATGTTTCTGTCCTGGTTTCTCTCTGTAATGCTTATGCAATTACAGTGTGCTCTGTGTGCATTTTGAGCTATTGGTCTCTTTTAAATATTTTTATATCCTTTTTATACCCTTTGGCTAATCTGATACCTGTTAAGGTCCTGTAACTTTTCCATAGGTAAACAGGGACAACAGACTATTAATTTTCCCCTTGAGGTAAGGGTTACCGGTGGTCAAGAATATTTTCCTTGGGATGTTTATCTTTTTGGAAAAGCAGAAGTTAAAAATCCTTTTGTACTCGATAAGGAAAGTGGTATTAAAAGGGAATTCACACAGCAGTTCTGATTTTTCAGTTTCATGAAGCTTCACTGTTTCCACTGTGCACAGACCTATTTGTATCCAGACATTGTATTGTGTATTGAGTATATATGCAAACTTTGTACCACCCTCCAACATAACTATCTATCTACAGTGAAAAGCTCAGCTGTAATTGCTGGAAGAACACAGGAGTTATTGGCTCTTTAGTCTGCCTAGTCCAGAGGAAAATGATCCTAGGGAAAATTCTTCTAAACCTTATTAGTAGCAGTTGACTTATGACCTATATCACAGTAATTTTTACTTGATATGAATAAAATCAATTGTGTTTCTCTGTAGTGTAACTATCCACTTTCACATTATTTGCATATCTAATCTGGTTTGGGATTGAATTTAGCTTTTGTCTTCAGTGATATTTCATTTTGTTTAGTGCTGCTATGGATCATGCTGTGTTTTCTTCTATTTTGTATCATCTTGTAATTTGGTGCCTTTCAGATCAATTGATTGTGACTTCATTAAGTAAGAGGGCAAACATTAGTAACAGATGAGTTTTTCCTATCCCCCTGAATTGACTTGTCTCTCTCTGTCCCTTCCATGAGGTTTCTCTTGCCTCCATGTTAAAGGCTCTCTTGTGTTTCTGTCTCCCTTTAAATGGAAACCTCTTCATACTGCTAATCACTTTTATTGCCTACATCTGCGCGTTGTGTCTTCTCTGAAACAGGGTGGTCAAGTTCAAAAAATTTTGCAGAGGGAAGCAGGGAAGGTTGTTGCTGAACTGACATTAATGAAGAATCTCATAGGCCAGTGGTTCCAATTCAAGCTACAATGTCACAGCTGAAACAATGTCAGGACCCATTTCACAACCTATTACAAAAGAAAAACCACACAACAACAAAAGCTCATAACCCTTTGGATGTTGCCCTGAGACCCATTCACACTGACAGGTTCTGCAGGATATTGGATGTTCTCATCTGACTGAGCAGAAATCATCTGGTGTTTCGCAGGGAGGGTTGGGCTTCTTGGAAGTTTGAGCCCCTTTCTGCTGCTGTAAAACCAATTAGAAGAGAAAGTCCAGAGTCTGAGGTAAGTGCCAGGTAAATAGAATGACAAAACCAGAAAAAAATATAAACCTTACTGCATCCAAAAAGTGGATTTCATGCCAGGAAAAGAATGTCAATACACACGTATGGAAAGGAGTGTATGCTATGCTTTGTAGCAATTTAGAGTAATCATTTAGCAGATGTTTTGGTTTACCACTGGGAAATAATAGGTACGTGAATAGGAAAGACCTTCCTCTTTCAAGAATGTGATAGAGAGTCTTAATTGCATTGAATATATGACACTTTTTGGCCATTTGGTGGTCCAAAAGCTTCAGGGCAGCAGTGCCACCAGTTGCTTTTCTGTGCATGTTCACATATTGATTAATGTCCATCTTGATTTATTTTCAGAGGGCATAAGCAATGTCCTATAACACACACACACACTTGCACTAAGTAACTGTTGATTTGGTTTGGACATGTGATCAAAACCATTTGGAACCTTCAAAGCACTTTCTGTTATGCTTCTGCACTTCTTTCCCCTCTCATTTTGTCCTTGAGGGGAGAAGAAAAAGCAGCAAAGGCATGCAAATGGCATCAGACTAACCTCAGATGATGAATATTAAAACTTCGATAGGTTGCAGCTCTTTTCTGCTTGAAGTTGATGTATATTTGTTGCCATGAGTATATGTGGGCCATGTGTAGGTGGCTTTTTTAATGCTTTGCAGCTCATCAAAAAGTTTAGCTGTTTGAAGTCAACAATGATTATTGTGCTTGTCCATGTGATATTTACTCATATGTCTTATATTGTACACTAATTATACTGATGTAAGAGTGAATAGGTCGACATTGTAAAAGTTAATGGCTTGCTACTTTAGAATTTCAGATGTTTTAGGATCTTATTTATAGTATTAATTTTGAATGTCAGGTTTTTGAACCCTGCTGAGTGCACTCTTCAAGTATATGTCAAAGCAGCATCTTCACTGCGAATTTAGTACTATAATAATTCCCTCTCGTCTACAAAGAAAATGCATCATATAAAGCAGGGTAAGTTAGGACAGAGTTAATTCTTGAGATGCTCTCTATGACTTTCTGATTTAAAATCAGTATCTGTACAATGTGAATGCTGTAATTAAATTTCAGTAGATTTAAAGCTCAACCTTTTCATGGTGAGTTAAAGAACATTCCCATATTGTTTTACTGAACATTGCAGTAAATTGCTTGAGAAACAAAGGCTTGAAGGCCAAGATCCTCAAAAGCACACTGAGACCTGAAAGGGGCTCTGTCAGAATTCAGGTGTTTGAGTTCAAGGCTGCTGCTCCCCATCCTCTACCTCTCCCCTTAGGTGCACTAGTAGAGATGCACAGGAGGAGAAGACAAAGAAAGCTGTATCCCCCGCTCAGTATGACCCTATGAGTGTGACCTGGAGTTACTCTGACTGCAATCCCCCTCCTCAAAGAATCTTGTGTGGTTGGGCAAGGGCTTCAAGTGCATTTCAGAATCCACAACCACCCAAGATGGCAAGAAATACTGTAGCATTAGTACAGAGCTGCACACAGGCTAACCTGCTCTTATTACTGGCATTCTCTGACCTAGTACAGGGCTGTGTGGATCCCTGAGGGTCCCCAAAAGCCAGGTTTTGTGTTAGTGTTGCAATGTCTATATCCTGTTATCTCTCTTGTGCTTACTCAACTGCTATTTAGACCCTCATCAAAGAAGCTTTCTGTTGACACCGATTGCCTCACGGGCTATTAGCCTGTCTCTAACCTTTGTGTTTACTGGAAAAATTATTGAGACAAAGGTAACAAGGCAATTTGGGCATCATCTGACAGGTTCTGATTTCCATCAGCTCTCTGGGCAGAGCTGGTGTAACCCAAGCAGCAAGCAGAGGTGAGGAGTCCGTGCTGATTCAATTATTACGACTGTCTGTACTGCCCTCAGAGGGCTGAGGTAACTTGCAGATCAGAAAGAAAGATGAGCTCGTAACCAGCCAAGTCCAAAGGCTTCTGAAGTCAATAGAAATCTTTTCATGGAGTTCAGTGAGTTGTGGATCAGGGCCATTAAGAGAGCTTTGACAAGTGGGCACACAGAGACATTGAAGATTTTCACCCCCCAATGTATTAAATAGAGATGGAAGGAGGGAACTTCACACAGAATCATCTCACCTATATAGTACATGCTGTTTTTCTAACTAAAGAAAACAGGTCTATATTCTGTATATGCTCTCTTGGCCTTATAAACTAAATCCTGCAGTTCTTTCCCTTGCACTCTCTAATACCCTACTGTACTTCGTAGGTGAGTTCTCAGAAAAAAATATTGTACCTGCAATTAATCAATGGCACTGTGTTGTAATTAAATGACTGTATCAAAGAGGAAGAAATTAAAACTGGATCCCTTAAAACAACTACTCAGTGATATAATTACAGCATACCCTATGAGCAAATTAGCTTCTGCCTACGTGAGCTGTGACAAACTAATAAACACCTTGCTGTGTAAATTGAGACCAGGTATATTTTCAGACTCTTAATCACTGAAGCTTACCAAAGAGTGAAATGGCAAATAATTATTTTTCTTCTCCTTTCTGAGTGAAACAGTCAATGCTAGTCTTACTTCTACATATATCTTTGGATAGTTTATACCATTTGTCTTCCTAATATTATCTATTATTTCTTTTTGTCATCAGGATATTTGCCATAGAAGGAGATGTCTAGTTCGTGTATTCATTGCTTTGTGGTGAGTAGAATTCATCAATACAAACCCCAGCATTTGGCAATGGTAGTGGTTACGAACCTCCTGGCCCATGTAACTCCCTTATCATGCTGTTTAGAAAAGAAACACATCCAAATTTCTGTGAATGCATCAGAAATCTTGTTGATTAGCAACATGCACAAAGCAAACATAACCTTACAATTTTTTCTCAATATAATCTCAAAGATTTTAATATATGTGAATCATCCTACTAGACAAAAAAAAGTCAATAAAACGATGAAAAGTAATTATGTTAGGAAGTGAAGGCAAAAGAGAAAATCAGAGTTCAGCAGATCATTTTAATTTTCTGTCACAAGAGACATAAAGCTAACACATGAGATGATACCGTATTCATGTTGAAATGTGCAGTAAATATGACAGTGCATCATAAAAAATGTTCTGATATAATTCACTTAAACCTTGTTCAAATTAATATACTACTTGTTGAAAATGTGTAGGAGCTGTTAAGTTTATTTTAAGGAAATATATTGACTTTAAGGAAGGAACAGTCACTGTGACAGACATTAAAACACTTGAGTGAATTAAGGAACATTATACTGAGTGTATAGCAAATGAAGGCATGAGATCTCTGGAAGGGTTTTACAGTGTGAGAAATCTTTAATGAGGCATTTGAACTGCATGGGAGAACAGCTCTCGTAGCCTTTGGAACATGACTACAAAGAAGATATTGATCTGGAGATGTTATCCGATTGTATTCCAGATTAAAAGATGACACAATCTTCTGGAGGTGACTGAGAAGATTAACCTGTCAAGGAGATACCCCATAATGAGATTATCCCAAAGTAAGACTTCTCACAAAGAGGAGAGATTATTAAGAGGGAGAATCAGTGTTTAAAGGGATTTCTAGTGTGAGCTGGTTTGTGTGTGTGTGCTCACATGGGTGTATGTGTACATGCCTCAGTTTGACAGTTAGGGTTGAATACACTGAGACAAACACTGATCTGTGTGCCAGGATGTACAGAGCTGAAGCTCTGAGAACACTTCTCTCTTTAAGGCTCATTACAAAGCCCACTGTTCACTCTCCCCATGACCCCAAGCTCTACCATTGCTGTATTAAGCAAAACACATTTTACAACCCCAGAGAGCATTTCTGAGAAATAATCAGCTCTGTGCTCCTGTGACTAGCTGCAGGGGCTACAGGTCAGTAGACTACAATTACCCCTTGTAGTTGACTACTCATCCAGATTTATAGGAACTAAATGGTACATTTAATGCATTCTTAAGTATATCTATATAGCTGTATATATACACATATCAGTCCTTATCCAGGGGTGACTAGTGGGCCTGTCCCCTTGTCTACTGATCCACCAGAATATTCATGTAATTTGTGATTTGCATTTACTGCACATGCAGATTTTGCTCTGATCTTGCAAACTTGTGTGCAAGTGTTTACCTCATATTAACTTTCAGAGCTTTTCAGCTTGCTATTAGAAAAGCTCCTTTCCTGCCTCCCCTGTTGTTCCAGGCAGGAACAACTACACCTAGCTAGTTGCATTTTAATGATTGCCATTATAAAGTTATCAATCACTAAATTCAGACCAAATGTTGCCTTCTGGGTTATGGTCTAGCACTGTATCAGTTTATTAATAAAGGCTGATGAACTGATTAGGTAAGTGCATTTTCCTGGTGTGTCAGGACATTTTGTCATCTTGACTCATTGCTTTCCAAACATGATCTTATAATACAGATCACTCAGCTTTCCTGATGTCTGTGTGCTGTGGGAGCTGTTCAAATGTTTATTGTTGGAACAGCATGAAGGTGCTAGAGAAAGTCTCTTTTAACAACCAGGGCATGTCAAGGAAGTTCCATCAAGGATTAATCAGATCTCTGCTGATTTCCTGCACTGTAATGAAGCAGTAGAGTGCTGAGTTAACTTTGAAGTTGGAATGATTACAACTCTGTATCTGCCCTCTTGTTCCTGACCATCATTTTTACTCTCAAGGCTGAAGTCTATAATTCACACACTGAACGATCTTGTGCTGCCTGGGGAGCCCTGACTGCTCGTAGATGGCAGTGCTTCCAAAGACACTACCACAAAGCTGGGCCTGGAGCAAATCCAGGAGACTTTATTAATTGATTCTCTCTTTTGGAAAGATTACCACCTATCTTTGTTCCAGTTTTGCCCTGTGAAAACTCTGTATTTCTGCTGGAAGGAGCTCAGAAGGCCAAACCTTGTAGCACTAAAGAATAAAGATGCTCAAGCTTAATTTTATGGATGCAAAAAAGACCTGTCAATCTCAAGAGCTTCCTGAGATATCTGATGAGCTCATGAGATATCAGGCCCTCCTGGTTCAGATCTCTTGAGCAGCATGGGAAGGTCAACCTGCTGTGGCATCTTGACAAATGTGCAGCTAGCGAGTGCAATGATGAAATTCCTCTCAAATGATCTTTTAAATACTCCATTTGAAAGACTGCTTAGCTTTGGAGCATGGTTTGTGCCATGTCTTGCTTGCTTTCATTTAATTCATCACAGCACTGTTAATCCTCCCTTTTCCTCCCTCTCAGAAAAGAAAGGAAAGCAAACCCTTCCCCGAATATTTGGTATCCCTATTCCGGAGTTTTTTCTTCCTCCAGTAACAAGGTGCAGTGATGTTTTTATCCTTTCCTATCTCCAGCTGGAATTAAGGGCTGCCCCACAGAAGAGCCATGGGGATGTGCAGCTGAACTCAGTGCACACAGCAATTCTCCCACTGTGCTCTCATGAGCAATGTGTGTGACACTGCTGAGTACGTTAGCAAATTAACAGCTAGAGGTGAAGCAGATGATATAAATTATGCAAATTTAAAAGCCACACCACACAAAAGGTTAATCTACAAAGTCAGCATACCTGGTAAGTGGGGAAAACTCTTCATTTGGCTCCAAAAAAGGCTGCTGAGTGACAAGGAATAAGTCATAGGCAACGTTTCACAAGGGCGAGTGAGGCAATAGGATTGGTCCCATCAAGGATGATTTAGGGACTACTTTTCATATTACATATGTAAACTTGGCAGCAGGTGTATTTTGAAAAGAGAATAAATTTATTAGCATCAGGGAAGAAGGGCAACAAATGTGATGGAACAAAGCCAACATATTAAAAATAATTTGACAAAATTAATTAGGCTTATGTGCAAGCAAATGTGTGATATACTTTTCAGCAGCGAAGTATAAGGTAATGCAGCAGGGGACAGAAAATAATTATAAGGCTATACTCTAAGGAGACATTGATCATGGTGGGGGCTTAAAGGTGATTGTAGATGATATATAGATATATAAGAGTAGAGAAAGTCCAGCAATAATTTCAAGAGCATATTGACTGAAACATGTGAAATGTAAAAGGTGAAAAGGAAAGTAGGCTGATACTCATTTATTAATATTGATTTGCATTATAGTAGCAACTCTGTATACCAGCCAAGTTCAGGATCCCATTCTGCTAGGCACTGGATCAACACACAGTAAGAGGTATTTTATAATCTAAATAGACAGGAGAAAAAAAAAAGGCAGAAAAGAATTATAATCCCTAATGACAGACAGAGAACTGAGGCAGAGAGATGGTAAAGCTTGAGCTGTTTGGAAAATGTGACCTTTTAATTAAAATTACAGCTGAAAATGAAAAATATTTAAATTTTGTCACAATTCTCGTGGGAAATTTTGAGCTGCAGCTAAAAACCTCAGTGTTTTGGGTAACAACAAAAAAACAATGAAAATATTCCTGCATGTCTTTTCCTTTACTGCTCTTCCAAGAAAAGCTTTTTCAAAGGAAGCAGAAGAATGAATTCATTAATATGCACATTATTTCTCTGCAAACCAAGCTCCCAATTTAAAGAAACACTAATTTGAAAGAAAATTTTCAACCATTTTATATTGAACTATTTGATGCCTACCCAACAGGAGGTGCACGGAGTACTTGAACACAACTCTCTTCCACACAGCTATAACCACAAGAAAATCCTTCTTTGAGACAGGGAAGAAGCTACTCAAGGATATAGGACTTCTTTACTACAGGAGGTAGAGAACCATTAGGGATTATTCTCTGCCCTAGTTGCTACTTTCTAAAGCCCCATGAACATTTAAGTTCACGGTGACTTACTCCACGTTTAATAGTGTAAGAAGTCATCCACTACTCAGTGTGCCCTTAAAATGTCTGTGTGAGGAGTGAGGAGCTATAAATTCAACCCTTACTTTACTGTGCACTAGTTTCTTGGGGTAGACAAGCCCACAGAACATTACAGTTATTTTAGCATTATGGGGAAATAAGATAGACACCATTAACATTTTATGAGCAGTTTTGGTCCTTGAAATATAAGACACTCAGCAGAAACTGAATTGGTAAAGCTGGAGCAACAACAGAAAAATAAGGGTTCAAAGGTTCGTGGAATTTGAGTCAAAAGGAAAGATTAGTTAGTCATAGGGGATTATCAGAGAAAAGAGGTAGATAAACTCTTGACAAAGGTGACAGATTCATGCCAATAAGTTATCTGTACTACTAAATAATTCAGGAGAAAGAGAGCAGGGACTGAAACTGAGGGAAATGCTCCTGCAAAGGGAGGCAGAACAGACTCATACAAAACTTTAGCTGCCCAAAGTTGCCAGCATAACTGAGAGTTAGAAAATGATGCTACACAAAGGAAAAATAGAGATCATGGGTTTTTTTGCTTAATAGCTTTTCATAAGAAACACTTTAAAACCAGCTAGGGATTTCCTCAAAAATAAACTCTCAAATTTTCCTGTTTATGTGAGGAAAGTAACCCATGTCACAGCACTGGGTATTTCAGGCAGAACTCGTGCATTATTTCTGCCCTATTGTGTCTTAGGTATTAATTATTTCATATTAATAATTTCATTGCATTGACCTTTTACTTCTTGCATGCTCTTCATCAATAAGAAAATATTGCAGGAAATATTTTTCTTCTCCATTTTGGATACAGCACTCTATTCTGGAAAAAAAATCCATCAAAGGGATATTATTTTTTATGAGGGGATATATCAGAAAGCAAAATCAGTGGAACTGTTGGCTGAATTATTCCTTTGCCTTTCAAAGATGTTTCAGTCACATCTATCAATGTCCGTCAAATGCTAATAATACTTCAGAGGAAACAATTTTAAATTGCAACTCCCCTTCAATAAACTTTTGACTTCCAGTGAATGGCTTATGAGCCTGAGAAACTCACTGTGTGATAGGTTTCTATCTCTGGCCACACTAAAACACTCATTTTTAAGGATTTGGGATATGACAAGAAAACTAAACCAAGAATAAACTGAATTCTGCTTCTTCACTTTTTCCCCTCTGACATTTAAAATCCTATTCTTTAAAAGATATCTAACAAAAATGATTTAACAATCTGAAGACAGCAAGACTAGAATGAGCTCGAATATATATTAATTGAGGGCCCTATTTTTAATTGTAGATGTTAACACCTTCCAGGAATTGTCCCAACAAGGCACTGTCATAGCTTGTTCACATACATATTGGAGGGCACAGCACAGCCCATACAGCAGAGCAGCTACATGTCCATGCAGGAGCTTATAAAAGTTCTCCCTATGAGTGTCTTAGCAAGCAAAGCTTTCTCTCTTGAGGTACAAAGCAGCAAAACCTGTGAGGCTTCTTCTCCTTCCAGTCATAAGCATGATTAGAATTACTGAGGACATCACTATACTACTTAAAAATGACAGAAAATACGACGAGGTTCTCAAGTGGAGGGAAAAAACCCTCTCTTGGGAATGGTATGCAGTGCCTGTTTAAATATTTAAGTATCTGAAGATGCAAACTGAGTCAGGAGGGGATTTTCAAAAGACTTCTAACTGGAAAAATAAGATAAAAGTGGCAGCAAAGTAACCACTGCAAGGCTGCCAGGCCTGTCTTGTACTCTGAATGTGAGGAGCAGGAATATGCTGAGAATCTCTGTTCCAGCATCCCAACACTCACTCAGGTTGGGATGTTGGAACTGTGTGTCTTGGGAGAGGAAGGCAGTATGAGAGGCTGATGCTTTGTATTCACAAGTACTTGCTGTACTTTTCCCTAAAATTTTACTGTTTGCTAAAGAGAACTAGATAATGCTTATTCTCTCATTGCATGCATTCCCCATAGTAAGATGTGGGAAATGCTGCAAATCAACTATGTGTCAGACCTCACTCTCAGCTTAACAAACAAATAATACATATTTACACCTTGATACTTACTCCCTTTGTATTTAGCAAAGGAACATGAGGGATAGCAGCACACCAGGGACCAGAAAGAAAATGGTAACCTGAATATATTCCTCTGCCTGTGCTGATTGTTTTGATGCAATAAATCATCCTGAAATGGTTCTCTGTAGTCAAAATGATGTTTCATGGATCCCAGACAGAAAGTCAAGAGCTCACCAGAGGATGACATTACAGAATAAAAACAAAGTTTTGTCTCCTTGAAGAAATCTTCTCCATCTACACAGGCATTTTCTGTCTGCCTTTCCCTGCAAAGAGGGAACTGGCACAGCCCCAAAGATTTGGATGGCTCAAACCCTTGGAGCATGTAACAATGTGCAAATCTCCTTTCAGACACATACACATCTATCAGTTGTACAGAGACCACTAAGCCATGGTCAGTCTCTGGAATTCATATTTCACATGGCAAACAACACAGAAGGAACTCTGCAGCCCAAGAAATGGAAAAATCAGCAGGCCAACCACAAGTGGAACATTATAAGTTCCATAGTGTGCTACAGCCAATTTGTGAAACAGCTTGTTTATTTTGATCATCATATCATTAAGCTGGCTACAGCTGACAGGCACAACAAGGGTTATTAGTTATTCTTTATTTTGATTGGGAAAGATGTTTGGCATTTAGTCAGTAGTTTCCTATCCCATGCTCTGGACATTTCCAATTTATATCCTCACTAAAATAATGTACATATACATATAGTAGAAGAGCAGGTTGCTCACTCTTCATGAATAAATAAAAGGATGTTATGTGATAGTAAAAGTCTGAGCTCCTGCAGGCTGCAGGTCATTGCAATACTAGGTACATATATAATAAATCAAAAGGACAATAATTTATTCTTAACCACAGAAGACAGCTCAAAATGGTTTCTTTACAGTTTTGAGACATACCTAAATGAAAAATCTGCAGCAAGATTCTCCCTTCATATGCATCCTTCAACAGGACTGAATAGAAAAAGGAGCACCTGAAGAGACTGTTCCTATCCAATGTAAAATCATGTGGTGCTGTCAGCGAAGTCTTCATGGCACAGCACCAAATACACCTCCAAGCTGACACAAATGGAGTAATGGAAATCTTTTGGGATCCATGTGCAGCACAAAAATGCATTAAGGATATCATTCAGACCGCTGAGATGTACAATGACCCTGTAATTACTGGCTTCACTCTCCAGTGACTTTTCATCAGGTCCAGGACTGCTGCTTAAATTCCCAAGCCTTCTCCTTTGGCTTTAGCTCTGCAGAAAATTTTATTGTGCTCAACCATTCTAGATATTTTTTAGAAAAAGATAAACACAGCTGTAGTCACACCAACTTGAACCTTTTTCTTCAATATTTCTCCTGCAACTCTTTTTGAAGTGATAACCAACCACACAACCATGTAAAGAAGCTCCTTGACTTTTTCATGTTTCTCCTGTGCTCTACAGAAACCTTTTCCTCTTTTTCGGTTTCAGAAGAGAGATTTACCCAAGCATCAGCTTGTTACCTCAATTTTATTTCTAATCACATGACATTCATAGCAGAAACACTGTGGTTTGGGTGTTTAGAAAACTCAGCTCATAGTTTGGGAGGGCCAGCAAGGAAATAAACAAAGCTAAAGAATTTGGAAATTCCATTACATCTTTTCAGGATATCTTTCCTGGTGATGCTCAGAACTAAAGAGCTCCGTAATTATTTCACCAGTATTTGTGGGGGCATCCCTGTCTCCCAGAGGCTGCCCAAAATGTTATTCCCAGATTGGCCCCTTCCACCCAAAGACCACAGATTCATCTGCAGGACACAATCTTCAACAAGTTCCAATGAAAGCACAAAGATGATCCAATTCATTTGAATTGCACAGGTGCAGAATGCTTGGTGATTAAATACTAGCCAAGTTGTTTTTCCTGGGGCTTGGGTTGATTCTTGCAGCTTTTGTTAAAAGCTGGAATTTGCTAGAATAGGCATGGAAAATCACACAGTGTTTAACTAAAGACAGATTCCCCAAATCCTTTATGAACCATCTCCTTTGCTGTTAGCACTTCATGCAATATGAAAATTACAGACATGTGCAGGTGACTGGCTCTTTCACTTAAAGTGATTTCTTACTGAATCCTACACCTTTTTACCAATATGTATAAACTTATTTTCCTTTCTTTTTGCGGTGGATCCTGTCTCTGGGAATTGGGGGCATCAGTAAGATTATTGGGAGTCACCAGATGGTGCTATTGTACATTGTCTGTCTGGTTCTGTTCATCTGGCAATCAAGGGAGTCTCCTCAAGCAATGCAAAGCATCAGCTGTTGATGCAGTTCCTCCTGCACATCTCTAGGAAACCTTGTCTCTTGCCTGAACTTCCCTGATGAAGTATTATGCTCATAGGTATAAAATCCATGAGTTCTTTTAGTTTCTGTGTAAAAGGAAACACAATGTTCTGTGGAACCAGGTTACCTGCATTACTCACGTGAGTAACGGTCAACACTAGGAACTGACTATGCTGAAGTCATGAATTGCCCAAAGCAAATTCAGAAAGTAAGAAAGAAGGTCTGTAGAAGGTGTAACTGAAGAGAAATAGCATCTGCTCTGGTTCTCTGCTGGGGAATAAAAATAGTTTTGCCTGCTAGTCTAGGATGGAGATAAAGATATGATGTTTAGATGCTTTATAATACTTGGATAGTTCTGTCAACTGAAGCAGCTGCATACATATTGTAAAAAGCCTGAAAAATGTATCAGCGTAAATGTGTTTTCATGCTGCTTGTTTCACGGCAAAGAGTACGGAACAAGACAACCTGTCGTCTCTAGCAGTGTCTTACTTGCTGACTAAGGTTAATGTATTTCTTGGTGTGGAAGAAATGATTTGGGATAAACTCCCTACAAAGTGGAAGAGCAAAGTGCTAAGCTTGACTGAACTCACTGCTGCTAAAACCCATGAAACCACATGAGCTCGGGCAAAATTCGTGCTCAGCTGTGGGTGTTTGAAGAAGCAATGTCCCACCGGGTTTTCGTGTAACCACAGAACCATAAAATAAGAGCTATGCCAAGAAACAAAATCTGGCATAAATATGTGACAGCATTGATTTCTTTAATCAATGCCCTCAGGATGTATTAGCACTTTGCCTCCTTACTCCTCTGTGATTAATCAATAGAAACGCAGTTTCCAGTTAGGGCAAGTGTCACCAGCAGACACATTTGGACCTCCAGGGCTTTTTCCTCAGTGTACGAGTCAGTTTTGTCTGTTCCTGTTACGAGGTTTATGGTCTGCAAGTGTTTTGCACTAAAGCAGCAGCAGGCAGTGCAAAGCCAGTTTGCTCTCTGCTGCAGGTTTGAGGGATGCTGGGGAGGGATGGCTGCAGGTTCTGGACTCTGTCACATCAGCTCACATGCAGTTGGCAGGTTACTCCAATAATCTGTGGGAAAATTGACTCTCCAAACCCCAAGACTTTAAATCTGTCCAATATGCCAGCAACATTAGGTCAGAACTGAAGGCTTTGGTTGAAAAAGTACAATATTACCCACTTTCCTTTTTTCTGCTTTTGCATCATCATCCAAGTAATGACACTGTGCAACAGTTCACAGCAAGGCAGAGTTTTAGGGAGAAATTACGATTTATTTTCTTAATCAGTTGGAAAAAGAGGTTGTAAGAAGCCATGATTCAGTTCCATTTTCATTAGTGCCTGGTCAGTGCACAGCTTTGTCTCTTCCACTTCAGCTCAAAGCTACAAAAACTTGGATCGACTCCCACGTTCACTGGGTGCACACCTGTACAAAGACAACACCTATCTAAACTTGCCTGAAAGTTACTGATCAACAAATACCCCTCCATTCACTCCTGTTTATTAAGCAGAAAACACTACTAGCATTTTCTTTGTCTGTATTAGTTGTCCAATATGCTGTCATGGTAGAATAGGGTTCCTAATTCATGTGCTGACATCTTCTGAATAAAGTATAAAGCTGAAATGTTGTCTGCAACTATTCTTTGCAATGTTTTTAAATGTTGAAACAACATTCTGTCCACACTGGAATTCTCTTTCATTATTTTCTTCCCTCTTAACTTGATTTATAATAAAACCTATCTCTTCTCAGCTTTCCAGGCTTAAAAGTTGTTTTTCAGGAAGTTCTTCAACACTATTGTTTTCTCCTTTCAGGCTGATAGCACCCTGGCAAAATATTATAACTACATGCTTTGAAATAGTGTTAGATAGATATATAATGGCATTTCCCAAAGAACATATAATCTGATTGCTTGCTTCAGAGACCAGCTTTTATCATTTTTAGCCAACGTATTTAGTAAACTCCTTTACATCTTGAAATAAGTAGATATCTAAGGATATTTTTTTCTGCTGAGTTTGCTAGCTCCTTTTGCATCTGTTTTGACTGTTTGACTTGGATCTAATCATAAGTAAATTTTATTTCTTATTATTGAAGCTTGATTGTATATGATTATCTGTTAAGACACTTGGCATGTTTAATAACATTTGATTGCTATTACTTTATATCTCTGGCTTTCAGGGTTCAATAGACAGAAAGAGTTAATTACCTTAACTGCTTCCATGGAACCACCTTTCTTTTCCAAGGTGTACCTCCTATGCACTGGCTAGCAGAATCATCTGTGCCCTTCAGTTCTCTGTATCTCACTTAACTACTTAAATTTTGGTCTCAAAGTGAGGGCAATCAGGGAAGAGCTGATTCCAGTAGCTGAGTCAGCATTCCCAAAAATCTCCCTTCCAAAAATAAAGCAGCATTTTAGTTTGTACATTCTGGTCTGAAGTCTTATTTTAGTCCCTCTTTATTTAAAGGGAAGAAATAAAAAAAAATTTAAAAAAAGTTAAAAAAACATTTTCTCCTTTGCCATGGCACAAAAACTTAGCATCTCTCTTGAGTAGGCTGGGTGTCAGGCATGGAGCCAATATCTCAAGCTGATGTTTGATTATGAAATGTCCTTGCAGACCCTGCATGTGCTGGGCTCCCAGGAAGAGTGGGACAGACTTGACAAACAGCTCATTCCCTTTGCTCCCAGAGTAGTTTAGAGCTCAAGAAGACTGTCCCCATGCTGTGCCACCCACCCAGGCCATTCCAGGATGTGCATTTGGGACACTTTCACCTGAGCTTTCTAAGAGCCCTTCTTGTGTTGAAGCAATGAAATCTCTTTGAAACCTGCTGAAAAGTGGAAAACTGGCACTTCTCAGCATCTTAATATCTTTGCTGCATCCCCAAAATGTGATGCATAAAAACTTGGAAACTGTTTTCCCTAGGACTGAAGATGGACAGTCTTGCTACACATGATGTTATACTGTGGAGCTTTAGGAGCTCATGCTGACTGTTTTTTGGAACCAGACATTGATCATTGTGAAGAACCTCTCAGAAAATAGGTTTGCCTTCACCAGATTTAAACTGCTCTCAGAAAAAAAGTTTCTTTTGTTCTCTAAATAAGGAAAAAAATTGTTTCTTAGAAAGTATCTCTGTTTTATAGAATACTCCCAGTACTACATAATAAATCTTATTTCTTTGGCTTACTTTTTGGCTATTTTTTTCTTTCCTTACTAAGATCTGTTCAGTAGCTAACACAAGAACAGCTGTACTGGCTTCATCCATCTCAGCTGCATTATTTGGGATAACAGCATCCTGACAGGAACATGGCTTTCCCCTGGCACAGCACAGTCCCTGCCTTGCAGCTGCACAGACCCTTTCATCTCCCCCCTGTACAGCAGCTGCCTGCATTACCTGCATGGATGGGAGGGAGCAAAAGGACCCTTTTCCCTGATGAAAAAG
>NW_008670780.1:163005-165208 GCF_000695815.1 Acanthisitta chloris
GAGTGAGAAGGGTCAGCCTACCCACCTCCTGCTCTTCCATGCAGAAGAACTGCTACCTGCAAGAGCTGATTCTAGCTTCCTATGTGAGATGACAACCTCTGCCACAATCACTGCTGCTCCACAGGTACCACCACAGCAACGACCATCCCTATGTCACAGCCTTTAGCTCTGCCCCCTCTCCTTCTCAGGCATTCTTCTAACATCTTTTAGGAATGCATTTACACTTGTCTCTCAGAGACCAACAGCAACAGTGGCCATAAACAGACGTCTAAGGAAGAGCAGGAACAAGCCATTCTCATGATCTTTCCCCTGAGTGCTTTTCCAGCTTCCAACTATTTGCAGCTCAGGGGATTTCCTGATTTGATGTTGCTAACCGCAGCATAAGGAAAAAAGGTATTGTGGAGCTGACTGTGGCTTCTTTGATCTACTGGCTTGTTTCTGCTGGGTTCAGCTTAAAGTAGAACATGCCCAAAGCTGCTCTCATACATGCCAGTTGATTGGAGCTCCCAGGAGACCAAGGACCTGCTGACACTGGCTGTATGGCAGGCATGAGACTATGCAGCACTAGTTTTTCATCAATCATGGCCAGAAGGATTTGTTAGATTTACCAAAGTTCTAATTTGATTTAAAACATAGGGGAAAAAAAGGGAATTAAATACCAGGATGCGGGTCATTCTCACAGCATTCCATCCCTCCAGTTAAATGCTTTCTTCCTGCATCAATGAAAGCAGATTTCCAACCCACACTCTATTGCACGAACAGCTGACGAGGGATCTCAGTACTAGAGCTATGTGATGCCTCAGAGCCCATTCAGCAAAAAGCAGGTAATTTTATGCTCACTACCTGACCAAGGCAAGATAATACAAAAATATTTTGCTCTAGTGCTAGAGGATCCAGTTCCATCAATTCAAAAGAGACTATTTGTTTCACTTTGATGCTGAGCCTAGTAAAACACCCTAGACCTCCTCTTTCTTGGAGTACTGCATGCATTAAAAACTAAACCCAAGAGAGAGATTACAGATGAGCATGAGGCAAGGTAACCTTCTAGAATCTCAAGGGAGAAAGCAAAAAGAACAGGTTTTAAACTCTATTTACAAAGGCTTAATGAATTTTACATAAGCAAGATACAAAATTGAAGACAAACAATGAAATACAAAGAGATCTCAAGATACATGATGAACCAAGAATTCATGCATAATATACAGTATTTCAAAGGCATGTAAAGAATCAGTGTAAGAATAGGATGTTGGTGTATACACAGTGGTTTGTTTGAGAGAGATCCTCCTTAAGGAGCCAAAACTTGAAGATGCATCAGGTCCAACACACCTTCTGGATGTAGGAGGGCAGAAAGGATTCCCTGGTTTAGGCTTTCTACATGGATGTACATTATTGAGGATTATTTCAATATGCTCACTAGTAATTGTCTCTAGAACTACTTAGATACACTGTTAACAACAGTGTACTCAGCTAATTTAAAGGTAACTAATGACCTATTAAACCTGAACCCAGCTGCTTTTAGATGCTCTTTGAGATATTTCCATCTTAGGTCTAAAAGTAATTGCATAGTTGTATGGTGCTACTTTTGATCCAGTCTGTTCATCAGGCCTGTTTAGGTTGATTAAATTACCACATTATTTTCAGACCTAAAAGACCCAAACAAAACACCTTTCTGGTTATTTAAAGAACACAATTTTCAAACATTTTTTTGCCCTGCATCACCAGGAATTTTTTCTTAAGACATTTCTAGATCTCCAGAGACAAATTTCCTCTAAGGCTGCATAATATCAGACAGCTTTGTCATAAATGGTTTGATACATATAGAAAATTCCAGAAGAAAGGGAAACCCAGAAAATTTCCCAATGCAATTCCTACTTTTCAAGACTGATAAAACTTATCATTGAAAAGAATATCATCATTTTGAGTTGGTGAATCTGCCAATGATAAGGAGATGTATCCTAAAATCAATTTCTGAAGCCAAACATGTAAGACTAATCACTTTATTTCCATGCTTAACAGGTGCTGATACCAGAGGGAAAATACTAAATAGCGTATGACACCCTTGAGAAGCATGTAAGATATTTATCTGCCTAAAAGCCATGACAGTTACATAGAGAAAAGGTTGTCAATGTAAATGGTGAAGAAAGAGTTTAAGGATGGAGGGTTAAATCTTGATGCTGCTGAAATCTATGGCATTTTGAGTTCA
>NW_008670780.1:165243-165655 GCF_000695815.1 Acanthisitta chloris
TCACCATCAGCCCTGTTACAGAGCTCAGGCTGCCTAGTCTTTTCTTCAAGGTCAGGTTGTAAATCACAGAATGGTTTGAGTTGGAAGGATCACCTAGTTCCAGCCCCCTGCCATGGGCAGGGACATCTTCCACCAGACCAGGTTGCTCAGATGTGCCTTTTCATTTTATGAGGTATGTTTTGCCTGGTTCTTTTTTCCTACAACTGTCAGCCCTGTTACAGAGCTCAGGCTGCCTAGTCTTTTCTTCAAGGTCAGGTTGTAAATCACAGAATGGTTTGAGTTGGAAGGATCACCTAGTTCCAGCCCCCTGCCATGGGCAGGGACATCTTCCACCAGACCAGGTTGCTCAGATGTGCCTTTTCATTTTATGAGGTATGTTTTGCCTGGTTCTTTTTTCCTACAACTGTGTCTT
>NW_008670780.1:165725-176058 GCF_000695815.1 Acanthisitta chloris
CTGGTATCTGACCCAGTTTCTGACCCAAGATGGTGTAGATGTTGCCTTGCCCAGGGCAAATTCAATTGTGATTCTGATGGAGAGGCTTTGCAACCATGTTTTTATGATAATGGCATGTGAAACACAGAGCCGCACTGGCCAGGGCAAACACAGTAGCTGAAAATAACATGAAAGAGAGCAGTGCCCCACTCTCCTAACACATCCAGTGCAAGCAGCTATGCCCAAAGTCAGGAGGTTTAACAGCTCTGGGCTGATGTGTCAGCTCAAGTCCTGTGCACAGAGATTCAAAGACTGACATATTCTCCCTCTCTCAACTATTTTATTCCCCCTAAAATATTCTTATGCATCTCCTGTTCCTCTGTGAAAAGATGAAAGATTAAGCTGGCTTGTGGCTGGGTATGAATGGTGAAATGTTCTACCCATAAGTAAGCTGTATATTCATGGTAGAATATTTTAAATGACCCTTATACCATAAGAAGGGATTTTTTAAAAAATCCGTAACTGTGAGATTTAAGAGCATATCTCTCACATTTGAATTTCCTAGCTGATATTTGGTTGGGCTTTAGAAA
The DNA here is from genome assembly GCF_000695815.1 of Acanthisitta chloris. Taxonomy (NCBI): domain Eukaryota; kingdom Metazoa; phylum Chordata; class Aves; order Passeriformes; family Acanthisittidae; genus Acanthisitta; species Acanthisitta chloris. The sequence goes on from NW_008670780.1 coordinate 166,295, forward strand.
CTGTCACACAATAAAGCCATTAAAATTCTGTGGTTAATTTATTCCTGCAGTATTAACTTTCCCATAACTCATGATGAATATCTTGAGTTTGGATAGGACTTAGAAGAACCCCTGACAGTGATAACTTGCTTTTTCTTCCATTTCCTGTGGAAATGTTATTTTTTCATGTATAAAAGAGTAACTTTTCTAATAAACTTGCACAGTGAATTTTAAATAATGACTTTGAGTATGTGTAGTTGCTACCAAAATAGGGAATGATAAGCTCTTTTGTACATTTGTTTAGTTAATTATTCTGATTTGTATTTCAATATAACCAAACCTTGGAAAATACAGATCCCATTGCCAAAACAAATTTTCTCACTCCTATATCCATTCATTTCCTAGACAATAGGTGAGGTCAGAAGGGAAACAAGGAGTCATTCCCTTAATACAGGCAAACCACTAATGAGCTACCATGCATCATATTCTCCTCCAACAGAGCTGTAATTGCTTCCAGAACACCTGTATTGAGGCCAGATACAATCATGTGTAGGGAGGGAGAGCAAAGGAATAGTGGTGTTAAAACAAGGAGGAAGAGGCACATGTATGGGATGGAAACAGGTAGCCCAGCTAATGAAGAGCTTTTAAATTAAACTGTTTCAGCTTTAGTTTTGCACAATACCAGAGGAAGCTCTCAGGTCCCCCAGGAAGGCTGACAGGTTCTTTCAATAGGTGGAAGGGCCAGTGCCTAAGGCTCTTAGCAAGCAGGCCAGTTTTTAGGCCTGTGTGAACACCTTTATGAGCTTAATCAAGTCCCTTAGCATCCTGTGCTTCAGCTTTCCTTCTTCTGTGACTTTGCCCTATGCTTTGGAGAGGACAAATATGCTAATGCATGTGAGTTAACTTTGATGACTCAAGAGTGTGTAAATAGAGGGTCAGAATTCAACTGGCTGTCCATGAGTATGGGCTTAGTATTGCAAGTGACTTCATTACTGCAGACTATCACTAAACCAAAGTGCCTGGGATCTCTGCAGTCAGGGCAAGCTCACAGGACAAGCTCAGTTGGTATGATTCAGCTGAAAGGCACAAGTTCATAACAGATATGGGAAAATACCTGCACCACTCCAGAAAACAGTTCAATGCTGGAGGTCAGCTGAGGAGCAGGAGCTCCTTCCACAAAGGAGCCCAGGGGGAGAAAAGGGTAGAAACAAACTTGTTTCCATGAAGCAAATGCTGTGGAGCATCCCACCCACCACATACCTAAGGCTCATCTCACTCCCTCCCCAGTTTAGTTCAGGTGAAGGTTGAATTAAGGAGCAGTTTGCTTATGGTCAAAGTAAGGATTAGAAAATTAGCTGTATAGCACTGCAAATTGTTGCCTTAGAATGCTTTACAATAGCTCATTTTTAGAAGGTGAACATACATTTTTTTTATGCTTAAAGGGCTCAGGGATGCAAAAGCATGCAAAAAAAAATGTAAGAGAAATAGGGTTTATTTCTTTAAGAACTGAAAAATGGCTCCTGTGGCCATAATAATAGGGATTATTATGATTATTATTATTATTTGGAGAGAAAAGGGTGTGATGGTCTGTAAAGAATTTTCTAAAATGTAAGATTCCCATTGGACTCATCAACTGTTTTTAGTCCTCTTCTGACAATGAAACACACCCTATTTCTTTCCACTGAAGTATCAGTTTGTTCTAGTTGCCTGTGACTTGCCTGTTAGCAAGTATGAAAACAAAACCCTTTTACTATCCTAGAGCTTGGGCTGGGATGTAGGCAAACAGTAGACAAAGCGTTCAGCAGTCCCACAGGTTTTAGAGAAAGCTGAATTAATGCCAAACTTTCTGTTGCCAGTAAGTCCTTTAAGAAATACTGCTAAGAGTTTGAGGTATTATGGAGGCCCTGGGTTGGGCACATAATGAAAAGCTGTGGGCTCGTTTTCAAACTGCAAAACTCTTTTTTTTTGGGTGTTTTTGTGAATCTTTCTTAAAGAAACTTCAGCTGTACTAAGAATGAGAATCCCTACCCAAACCTATTTTGGCAGAACTGCCAAGCAGAAAACCAGAGTGCCTGGAAATACATTCCTTAACTCTTCACTAAATCAGCTCTATTGCAGCCTTCCCAATATCTGTCCTCCAGAATCAAATGTTATTGTGGCCAGTTGCTGGAGAACCTCAGGCAGAAGGAGAGGATTTCACTCCTGCTATGGATTCCAGGTCTAGCCAGGCACATTAACTACAATTTCTCATCTTTGGGAATTGGTGGTGGCTCTGCAGGCATACCAGGAGGGTGATGTGTCAAACCTGATGGACACAGGAGGTCAGACTTGCTTTCTTCTGTTCTCTGACCATTCTTGGAGTGAACCCAGAAGGATTTCAGAAGGCCCTAACCAGCATGGGTTTTGTTAATAACAAGAACAATATCAAATCACAGAATCATCAAGGTTAGAAGAAAGCTTCAGGATCATCTAGTCCAACCATCAGCCTAGCATCACCATAATCACCCCTAAACCATATCCTCATGTGTCACATCCAGACATCTCCTGAACACAAATACACTGCAGCTAAACGTACTCTTTGTTTTATTGTGCTTAACTGAATTTCTGTGCTACTACCTAGTTGGCCCATCTGCCTTCAAAGAAATTTAACTGTACCTGTTCTTTAGGGGCAGATGTTAATCTGGTGAGGATTGAGTTGTCTTGGACTGCATTATGGTCCCACATTGTGGTTGTGCCCTTTTTGTCCCTCTGTCCTAGAGATGTACCACTCAAACTTACACACCCCTAGTTGCTGCCCAGGGCTGAAATTGTTTTCCAGGCTTAAAGAAACTGCAGTGTGGCGCAGTAGCCAGGAGTGTGTAGTTTGCCAGTTCTATGGAAAGGGAAATTAGTCCCTCTTTCTCACATCCAGGTTTAGTGTGTGACTCACTTTAATGGGAAATTAAATTTCCCTTGTTCTGATAGATTCATAGCAGCTAATCTTTTCCAAAACAGGGCAAATCTTCTAAAGGGCAAAAGGCATTTCTGGCAGCACAAAGTCACTCCCTTGTCTGTTAATGGGTCTGTCTCTGACAACACCTTATGTGTTGCAGGCAATTAATACTGGTCATATCAGACTCAGCTCAGTATTGGCTTCTATGGCCAGAGAATGTCATGAAGAGGGACTGAGCTGAAGTGTCAAGTTGCTTAAGATTTAGAAGTGAAAATGATGACATCTTGCATCTAAAGACTGCAGAGCATTTTACACCCATCAGTTAGGGTTGCATCTAGGAAAGGTCTTGGGTAGGAGCTTCATTTGCTCACAAACCAAGACCCTCTCAGTCTCTGGCTAAACTTACTACAAATTTTGCATTAGCAGGGAAGAGAAGCACAGTTTGCCCTGAAAAGAAATTCTGGACACTCCTCTAACCATGCCCTAAACCTGAGGCTCTTATTTCTATCACTGTTGCTCCATGGCTCCCAAACTTCATGTTTCATTTGTGTAGCAAAACTGCTTCAAAGGGAGGACTAGAGAGATACCACCCTCCATTATCTGCAGCCTTGCCTCCTGTCCCGCTTCTCAGTGAGGTTTTATAGAGTTTGAACCTTCTCCTATCACCTAAGACTGAGGAACCAACTATTAATTTCGAGTTAATAACCTAACAACTCTTGATTAATATGTTAATTAGCAGGGAAGACTCTGTTCATGACGGCAGGAGATGCAGCTGGGCTGGGAGCACACCTGCAAAGGGCCAAACACTTCTCTTGGGCTTCAGGGGTGGATAGCAGCATCTGCCAACCTCCTGCTGTTGAGGTCCCCAGTTAACCCAATAACTTTCCCTCCAGCACCCAGGGCTGTTGTGTGCTGGAATTCACTTTGGGTGAGCAGGGCTGAACAGGCTGTTTGTCAATGTGTCTGACCCTGTGGGTGAGCACTGATGTGAAGGGTTAACCCCTGCTAACTGCTAGTCACCCCTCCAGGTGTGTCTGATCACCCCTTCAGGAATGGGTATTCAGCCTCCAGGAATCCTTAATTACCTCTTTGGGGGATAACTAGGTGCAGCTGTGAGCAGACACTGAGGCAGGAGGGACAGGTTCTGTGGGACTGGAGAGAAAAGGTTAGTGAATATGGGTTTTTTAAGATTATACTTTTTTTTTTTTCCTCATTGCTTTTGGAGGGCCACTGCTGTTTCTGGAGACAAAGGGCTGTGGTATGTGGTTCTCTTTGGCTGGGAGAGTCTCTCAGGGAGGTTGGGCCTGCCCTGGTTGTGCTGCTTGGTCCCTCAGGGACACTGTGGTGGCAGGACCAGCTCTGCTCCCGGTGCTGTGGGAGCACTGGGAACACCCCAAACTCCTCATTCCCCGTGGTGGGGTGGCCCCAATAGCCATGCTATGTCTTGTACAGAAATGAATTGCCCGTTTTGGCTCAAATCTCATGTTGCTGCAAGCATTATCTTGGAGTGAATCATCTACCCCATGACTTGATTTATTTTTTTTTTTTTCAATGAGTCGCTTTCCTGTGAAACAGGATGCAGATATGCCTTTGTTTCTATCGGTCACCACCTATTTCTGGTTGGCCTGGTAACTCACTCAGCTGCTTGGTCCTTGTTTGTGGGGTTAAGAGACTGTCCAAATCCCAGTGCCCCCATACAAAGGCTGTGCACACTGTGGTACAGCTGGGGCTGTTTTTTTGTGGGATATGCTCTAGGAAATCTCCACAGCCTGGTTTATAAACTTCCTAGGTGCTACTCTTGAGGCTTGGACTGACACTTAGTGGCAAGCTGGTTCCTTGAAGGAGCAGTGGGAGATGGTCCCTCACTTATTTTTGTTCATAAAGCATCACAATATTTTTCTTTTTACCTTGCTAAGCTGGTTTTCTGCTTTAGAAAAAGGATGAAAAAGAAAACTTACCTGCATTTTTTTTTTTTTTTTTGTCTAAGTGGTGAACCTTCTGTGATCATATAGAGCATTATAATTGCTACTGGTAGTTCCTGCTGGGTTTGGTTTGAATTCTGATCTATCCTGAGTATTAATTTATACTCATGTGTGATGAAGGTACTGGAGCAGAGTTGTTGCTGCCTGTGAGGGCTTAGACTTAGAAGGATAGTGTTTTCCCTCAGTTTTTGTCCAGTGGGTAAGTAAAGGAAGATGTAAGCTGTGAGCAGTAGACTAGCAGTGGCTGTATCAAACAACATTATTCACAGCAGGAAGCTCCTACTGATACTGAAGAAGTAGAAGTGGTTGGCAGCTCCTTTGACTGCTTACCCCTTCATATCTGCCTTTCCCTCCCCATGCTTCTCATCTCCACCAGTGCAGCAGCCACCTGTGGTGGGGCAGAGCAGAAAGTGGTGGCAGCGGGTTCTGCTGGATGAGCAAGCAAGGGAAAAACATCAGTCACAAGAGCTGAGGACATTTTTGATCCTTCAAAAAATGGGGGAAGGGTACTGCTAAATAACCCTGGTGACTGTAAGAAGACAACTTAAAGGACTGGAGTGTTGTGATAACGGGGAGTGGCAAGGGAGGTGGAGTTGGAAATGCAGACAGAGGATACATTCCTAATCTTTGGTCCATCTGCCTGTGCTGTTTGCTGGGTTGCAGCGCAACCAATCCAGAGAAAGCAAGTCCTTGAGACAACAGGTCCCCTCGTCCAAACAGCAAAAGTTTTTGTAATTGAAGGGCATGCACCTTTGAAACTCTGTCCTAGATTCAAGTTCATTGACTCAAAAGCCAGTTCTGCCATTACCTGAGCAGTTAATAAAATCTATTGCCTTATGATGGATTTTGTTCTGCAGGCTAGAGTGGAACTGTCTTCATTGTGATTTGTGAGATTGAGGGGAAAACACAAAATATAATCTGTATTTCTACTGCACTGAAAAATTTCACTGTGTTCTCCTTCTAAGGCTTGGAAGTAACTAAAACTGCAGTGGTCATTTTTTTGATTTATTGAAAACAAAGCATACCTTATTAACATTTTAATATAGAGAATCTCTTTGCAGTGGTGCTCAGACCTGCTCTTATTTCTCTCTGTGCCATTCTACCCTCTAAAAGGGAGAATACTATTGAGATCCGTAAGGCATGATTTGTTAGACTGAAACTAAACACAAATACACCAAAGCAAATGCTTTCTAAAGGTGCTGTGTTTGTGAGAGGTGCTTGCCCAATATGTGTGATGCAAAATGGGGATGCTTTGTGAAGAAATCATCCTTGTAAAGCCATTGGTTCTGGTCATCAGACTCTATCCAATGCTTTAGTGATGATGCTGCTGATCTATTTGGGAAGTTGGCTGGCTCTCAAGGCAGAGTCTCTTCTCAAAGGCTGTTTCACAGTGAAAATATGCTCAGTGCAGCCGAGTGCATGAATGAAAAAGCCTCTGGTACCTTCTAGTCTGGCAAAATGCAGCACAAAACTCAACTTACTCTGTCTTTTCTGCTGTCCCAGGTAAGAAATGTGTGTTTTTACCTTGCTTTCTTTCATCTTCCTGCTTTTGTGCATTTGGATTTGAAAGTATTTGTAATTCAGGTCTGATTTCTGAGTAATTATACATTGCTCGAATTACTGTTTAAAGATGCAGGATCTCTGCTCTCAGCCAGTTGCTAGGAATGTAGAATCTCATAGTTCCTTGATTTACAATTACAACCAATTTGCCGTGTGATATATAGCATTTTTCTGTTTCCCTTCAGGAAGGGTGGCGGGGGGGAATCTTTCAAGTGTCTCGGTTGCAGCTGCAGCAGCAATATTTTCTGTCATATCAAATGCTGCAACTTTGATTTGCCTCTTCCCTCTGTGGCTTTTGCCGGGTAGTAAGCTTAGAGTCTGTTACAGGCAGCTCCCGTTATTTATTGCTCCTTTTCTAAAAGAAGAGGAGGGGGGAATATGGAGGAAAAAATAAAATCAGACCTTGCAAAAGGTTTCCTTCCCCGTACTCTCTTGATAGATGTGTAATACTCTGTTAGTGACTTGCTATGTAGCCTTGCTCTTATTAAATGTAATAGATCCCCCTCTGCCAGAAAGCAGAGGAAAAAACACCCAGCCTGAAAAACACGGAGCTGCTCAAGCCCCGCTGCTGCTGCCTGTCAAAGCACAGCGACTGGGCTTTGACTTCTCAACACCTCCTGGCTGCTCCCTTTTCCTCTCGCTGCTGTTACAGGGCTCACTTTTTGGAAGCTCAGGGAAGGTTTGGAAAGCCTTTGTTGTTGTCCAGCTTAAATGCATCCTTCCTTCTTTTGTCTTAGGAGCTCTGCAAACTCTGGGGTTTAGTGACAGTGGCGCTGGTATCCTGTGCACTGAGGAGGGATAAAAGTTAATTCCTTTTTGACTTGCGGTCGAGTGGGTTTGTTAACCCTTAGGGGGGTCAGTGGGTTTTAGAGTGTCAAACTAGTGCTCGGGACCCTGAGCACTTGTGTTTGTGCAACTGCAATCTGCAGCAGGCATTTGGGCTGATTTTATGAGAGATAAGGAGGAAAATGGTGAGGGATCACCATTGGGAGAGCTTTGTTGCTGAGAGGAGTTACCCAGTGTGGAAGTAGGAAGCAATGTAGGATGAACTGAATGCATATATGCTGTGGAGCAAGGTGAGGATATTTGAGTCCTGGTTTAACCTGAGAAGGAGTAAATGCCTGAACGTGGGTGGCTGAAGTTATGGGACAGCAGGAGACTCGGTGCCTGGGGATTTGGAGTGAGCAAGCACAAAGGCATTTGGGTGGGTTCAGGATAATAACAATCGTGCTCCGGGGACTATAACAAATGAAAGCAGCTGCTTTGGGCCATAGGTATGGTGCAGAGCAGCATGTGCTGGTGAAATACATAGGGTTCCTTGCAGAGCCTCTAACAGCTCTGGCTGGGGCTCTGTGTGGCCAGTGGGCTGCTCGCCAGCTCTGCTGGGACTGGCAGAGCAACTGGGCAAGCTGCTGCTCTGGGGAGGGCTGAGAGCTCTCCAGTGGGCTGGGGATACCCAGAGGGCTCCTGGGGTGAAGAAGTTGTCACAACTGGGCTGAGATCCAGCCTGGGCAGGCAGCTGGGCTGGCGAAGCTGCCCGTGGGAGGCAATGCTCAGGGTGCAGAGGGGCTGGGGGGAGAGGGCACAGACAGTGCCAAGACAACCTGTGGATATACTCAGCTCTCTCATCTTGGGCTTGAGACCTCCCATCTGGTTTGCTTGGCTTACTCTGTGTTTTCAGTGCTTTCTTCTTTTTTCTTTTTCTTTTTTTTCTTTTTTCATTTCTGTACAGCTTCTCTAGCACACTACTGAATTAATCAGCTTGAGTCTAGATTTTCTTTAGCAGTCCCTTGTAGGATAGCAGGATAGAGGACAGATTTCTAAGGCTTATTAAACATAGCTGGCATTTTTTAACATTAGTATCCACTTAAAATCTGACAAGATGCAGACACCTGATTCTGAAAACACCTGTGCACTTTATTGATTACTTTCAGACATGCTTCAGAGTTTCTTCTCTTCCTGGGCTGAGATGAGTTCTAGCATATTGCAGGGCGGAGCTGTTGGTGCTTTAGCATTGCTTTGTGTTTAAGTGCTTAAACTGCACTCCACCTTCTTTAGTAGCATATATAGCTTTATCTGGCAGTAATGTCTCTCTCCACCTTGTGACTTAATGCATCTCCAAGTTTATAGATCATGTCTAAGAGTTAATGAATTGGGGAATGAATCAGACTATAATATGGAAGTGTATGTAATTCTGTCTTCAGGTGTAGGTTGTTGAGTATTGGTAGGTTAAAGTATGAACTGAAGAGGATGGCATGCTAGGGGAAGAAACAGGGATTACTGAAAGGCTGTTTGGCTCTTCTCTTTGACACACCACATGCACAACTTTCATGTGACAGGAAAAGTAAACAGAAGAATGTGAGAAACAACATATTAAACAAATGCAGCCATCTGGCTGTGTAGTGGTTGTAACACATTTGGGGATTTTTTCTGCAAGTTTTTTTTTTTTCTCCCCTAGGAGTAGCAAGAATGTCTCCTATAATACAATGGTAGTGGAACCAGCAAAGCTCAATTTTGGTAACATTCTTTCTAAGCAATAGAAATCTGGGAATGCAATACTTTCTGTGGAAGTAGAAGATAGGAAAAACTTAATTTCAAAGTAATGACAGCAAAGTTTACAGTGTGGAAAAACAGTTTCAGAAAATTCTTATGTTCATAGGACCATGAACTGAGTCTCAACACAGCAGCTCAGTAAGGGTGACTGTAAAAATTGTGATAAACAGGTGGGCAATAAATTAATTTTACCTTTTGCAAAGCTTTAGTCTACACTGCTACCAACTGTTTTCACCAAGAGGAAAACTGAGTGTTAGCTGGAGTAACTGAGAAAGATGTTTCAACCAATCCTTTAATTCAAACTCACCTTTAAAACTCCAAAGCATAACTATAATATACAGTTTTATTGATCTGAAGCTGACAATAAAAACTAAATGTACTCTGGTAGCTTATGTAGTTCACTGTACAGGATACAGTAAGCAGTGAATACATACTCTGATCTGCTAGACTTAAAAATCTGTATGTTTTACCTTTTTTTTCCAGGGGATATTTTCTAAGGCCTATATACAAAATATTTGTTTTAAAACAAGAGTTGCTCATAGGCTTCCTTTTGTTTGTTATGCATTTCATGCAGACGGATGAATCAAAATAAAATTTGCAAGTAAAGCTTACAAAGGTGAGAGGAAAAACACATTGTTGATAGCTTTAACAATAACTGTCATGTTTCACTGGGTTGCAACTAAGTCAATTGGAAAAATGTATGGACTTTACGAGCTTGTCATTAGAGTAAATAGAGAAAATTAGTCCTCAAACTCTTT
>NW_008670780.1:176074-189862 GCF_000695815.1 Acanthisitta chloris
GCTGCATTCTTAAGCTTTATTTTTTCAAATTTCCCCAGAAGAGGGCCCCATGCACAGCCTGAAAGGCAGAACCAGGTATTGAAAGCCAAAGAAATTTATCAGCTTCAGGAAAAAAGGAAAATCTTGCTCACACAAAGTCTGTTGGTGTTACATTACAGATTATGCTCAAATTCTGACTGAGTATTTCCCTGTTGTATAGTGTTGCAAGAGATCTTGTTGTGTTTAAGGCTGGTTATTACTTGAGACTTCTAGGGGAGAAGTCCTATATCTCCTGTGCTATATCAGAGTTGTAAAAATGCTCTAAAAATGTTAAACTCAATTGCCAATTGCAATGTATAATTATTTGCACTGATGAGCATTTTGTGAGCGGGCTGACACTTGCTCCTCACGGTTTCAGGCCATCATTTTTGGTTATGTGGGCAAAAAAGACTTTTCACTTGCATATCTTGTTCAAAAGGTGATGTCTCCCAAAACACAGAGCCATTCCAGCAGTCATACTGTGCTATTTGTCAAACATTACCTTGGAGGGAAGGTTGGCACCTAGTGAATTAGTGTGACTTCAGGCAACAGCTCTAACCTCTAAAAATATTCTTATATAGGACCTGACTAAGCTAAGCAAGGGGAGGTTGTTACAGTAGATGAATGGAAACTGGCCATGAAAATGCTCCTGGAATTATGGCATTACAGTCAAAAACCCACTTTGGGTACCCCTTGAGACTCAATCTTTCAATTTAAAATATAACTTGGGCATTATGCTGGGACCTGGTTTCTGTTTCTAGCACATGTAATATTTGTGTCATGATCCATTGAGAGTTATTGACTTGCTTTTTAGTGACTTGTCAGGTAGGAAATTGCTATTTCTGAAAGGTATTTCAATACACCAATGTCAACTAATGGAACTATGTAGATAGCAACAGTGGTGCCTCTTCAAGGAGACATGAAGTTCTGCCTTTCATTTTCTTCCTGTTTGTTGCTAGATAAGTAAGCTCTTCCATTCTATTAATATGTAAGAGCAAGCTAGATAACAGAGCTGTTAGTGTTCTGCTCTTCCTGCATCACTGCTGGAGTCGCATCTCTAATCTTCAGCTGCTGGATTGTACCAATGTGCTGTGTGTCAGAATTTTGGCCTCAGGTTTCAGAGTTCCTGTGACAGCATAAGCACTTCAGAGGGAGGGGGGCTGCATTTGGGACTTGAAGCAGAAAGGTCAGGTTAGTGTGGTTTTTAATTGTTTCCAGTAAATAATTTCTTCATTCCATCTTTGACAGTCACAAGCGCAAAAAACATACTTTTATGTGTGTGTATCACTAGTATTCTAACCAAAGCTTCATCTGTGCAGGCAAAAAGACAAATCTTCCATGTCCACTGGGGAGGAGAGACAGAATGAAAGGGATTTATCATCCTTAGGAGGCTAAGTGGGCTATAGCACTTCCCAGTTAGCTCGGGATGATATTAGTGGGTTCTTGATCATGACCATATGGTTGTACTGTGCCCTGCCCTAATCACCAGATGGATGGGACCAGCCCAGGTGGGAGACTGTGTTTTTTCTGTCACTTCAGGTGTCCTGCAGCTAGCACAGTGTTAGTGTATACAAATCAGTAGGATATTAAATGCCAAAGAGGAGAGCAAAAATAAGAGCTGCTTTATTAACCACTGTTTCATTATTCAGAGGTCTTGGAAATTTGCCCACTGCTTTTTGTGTGTGTGTGATGTGGACTGTATTCTCTGTCAGATGGAAGAATCTAATTCTTTGAAAGCCTTACTGGTTTGTATGAAGGGAACTCATTCCACTACTACTTTATCCAATATACTACTGTTTTGCACCATTAATTTTCTTGGCCAGAGAAAAAAGAAGGACTTTAAGATTTGGTTTGATGGAACTGGTTAAAACAGTTCTATGAACAGACTAAAATAAACATGAATTTTTAAGAGTGGGGTGATTTTTAAATTTTGTAAATTTTTTTCCCCCCAGCACACAGCTGTTATCAGTGTCTCTAACCACTTGGAAAAGCTGGTTAAGGTGTTTAAATAACTTTTGATGTCTATGAATATCCATGTACGGATGTCTCATTTGGTATCTTTATGGGTCTTGTTTTTAGAAAGCTGAACCTTTTAAGCTTTTGAAATGTCTCAAAATGGGACATCCATATGCAACTCTGAGAGGAGTGGTTTTTATTGCCTAAGATTCCTTAGACTCAATTTGATAAATGTTCTACTTCCCAAACTATCATTTAAACCCAAAACACCAATAATTACTGCATATTTCAGTCTAAACTCTTTTGTTCTCTTGCTGTGAACAACTAATGCTTAATTCCTTATTAGTAATGGCCATGTATGTGTTTCTAAAAGCTAATATTTAATTCCCAAGGACTTTGCAGCCTGGTATGTAATGAAGAGCAAATAATTCTTGTGTGCATGAAGGCTGTGTTAACAGTACAGACAGCAAGTGGGTTTCTGAAAGTCTGAAGATGTTTTTGGCTTATGAGTAATCATGGCAGATGGACCTTGTGGAACTTGTGTGTAACAAGGACTCAAAATGCTGAAAACCACAGGTTCCAGGTCATTAAGATGTCACAGCACTGTTAATGTGGATGCACACAAAGAAATATGCATACACACAACTTGAATTTAGGAGAAGAGATGCTCACTTGCAATTATCTGTGCTGTAAGCTCAGGTTGCCTCAGCTGATACTACCTGTGTGCTGAGGCTGCTCTTGGTTACCCCCTTTTCCTCCCCTGGGCTGTGGTAAGTGTGAGAGCTCCTTACCTGCTCCAGGGCAAGGTTGCCAAGCTTGGCAGGAAACACAGCTGAGGGAGTACTGATTCTGTGCATTAATGGCTGTCTGCCACATGGACAGTAACACTTCTGTGGCAGAGGTGGAAAGAGGATGAATAACTTCTTATATTGCTTCAAATGAATCCACGAATCTGTTAACACATTGAGTTTTGTTCAAATTGCTATGGAGCAAAAAACCTAAACATGTTACAATGTATTTATCATGCTGATAATTGGTTCTTCTACTTAATAGACACTTAATCTATTTCTTTTTGTTGTCTTGGCATAACTTGGAATTGCAAGAAGAGTTTCTGTGCAAATTGTCTTTAAAGAGTCTCAGAGTCAAACATAGGGGATTTTGAACCCATAAGAGTAAAATAAAAGCTGGCAGCTGTGCATGGGGTCTCTGTGTAAAGGAGCTATCCCAGCATGCATGAATTAGGAGTATGATCTGGAGCTAGTATAGACAGTGTGTAAGGATGGAGACAGGGAGGTGTCATGTCAAGTCGCCCCTTCCCCACCCTATGATATTTTTCTTGGTGCAAGATGGTCTTTGAAGTGTCTGATTCCATTTTAACTTTGAGCCTTTGGTAACAGCTTGGGAACAAAGAAAACCCTGGGAACAGTGTTCCCAAGATCTTGCATGTTCCCATAGACAAACCTTCTGGCTTTGAGTTCCCCTACTGCCAAATAAGGTGTATTTATACGTTCCTCTAGAGACAGCCCTGTGTTTTCCCTGAGGAACTGCATTTTATCAGGTAACAAACAGCTATTGCAAAATATGAGAGCTGAACATAGCACTGCTCTAGAGTTGACAAAGCAGGAAATCCAGAGCATCTGGTACTTTGCTAAGTGAAAGGAGATGGAATTAGCCTTTAGAATTGGATGGGCATTTCCTTCCCCATTAAACCCATTGTTTCAGAGCTCTGTCAGAGGAAGCTGAGCAACTCCAAATATGCTATGCAGTAGGAATGGATATCTCAGCTGCAGGTTTGAGCTGCTCAGTGCAGTCAGATAACTGGCCAAATTAAAAGGTGTTCATCTTGACCTTCTGCCAAGATAATTGGTCTTGCAAGTGCCAGGAAGTCCTGGGTATTATCTACCATCCTTATTCAGGTGAAATGCAAAATGACAAAGCTGTGACAAAGATAAATGAAACTGAAATGTAAAATAGAAAAATGCATAAAAATCAGTTTTGATTTCTGGGCGTTTGTATTAGCCTGCTAGCTGGAGGTTGCATTGTGTGCTGGGCAAAGTGGTTTTATTGTTTTCCAAAATGTTGTTTGTTTTCATAACCCATGATCTGATTGAACTAACTGGACTCTGAACTCTATAAATTTTGATTTATGAATATCGATATTCCTGTCAATTTGCTGACACAGAGCTCTGACCTGAGCACTAAAGTAGTTAGGTTCATATTTGATCATTTTTCTTTTATGCAGAATCATAAAATGGTTCAGGTAGGAAGGGAATTTAAAAATCATCTAGTTCCCACCCTATGGGCAGGGGCACCTTCCACTAGACCAGGTTGTTCCAAGCCCTGTCCAACCTGTCCTTAAATGCTCTTAGTCCATACTTCATCCAGCCTGTATTTGTGCTTGGCATTGCCCCAGCCCACAAGCAGGACCTTGCACTTGGCCTTGTTGAACTTCATGTGGTGTTTGGTGTGTGGTAATATCATTGTAAGAGCTGTTATTCAGTGGGACAAAGATGTAGGGATGGGCAGTAAAGCCTGGCAGTGATGGGAAGCACATCATTTGCACCCACATTCACTACTCTTCAGAAATAAATGAGGCTCTGACATCTGCTTCTAGTTTTGGAATCATTATTTTCTTTTAAGGCTTTAACTAGAAGCTCTCATTTCAAAATGATAAACAAGAACACAGTCTCCAGTTTTAAATGTCATCAATAGTTTCCTCTAATCGTGGATCTATGCAGTTCTCATTGCAGCAGTGTGGCATTCTGTGCAGTGAGGATATTGATGATTGTAATCTGATAAAGGAGCAGCTGATAAGTTTGGATACAGTGTGTAAGGATGGATACAAGGTAAGGACGCCAGGAATCAATTGTGAAACTTTTGTCTCTCGTGGAAATTACTTCTAGTCTTACACATCTCTCAACTTTGGTTTTCTGTGTTTGCCATATCAAAGCACTGTTGCTCACACTAACACAGGAGCTGATCTCCAGTGGCTGTGGATTGATGGCATTGCTCTGCCTTGCGTTATCGAGGTGAAGGATGGTTAGTGTCAGTGCCGTGTGCATTCAAAAAAAAACAGCTTCTATTGCTGTGATATCTGAGCACCCTGCAAATGGTAATGAATTTATCCTTGCTTCCCTAAAATAACTGCTGAGTTACGACAGGAACATTATTCTGAAATGGGAGACAGCCTCCAACATCTGCCTGTTTCAATGACTTGAGGTCTGTTATCTTAGTTGAGTAATGATGTCGGTTGCTGTCACTTTGGCTGCTGGTGTTGATTCAGTGGTGGCAGTTCACTGTGATTAATTCTGATTGGAGGGAGCCCAGAATACATTCAGTCTTTAGGCCAATCAGAAGGTGTATTCAGTACTATTTTAATAATGCTGCTCAACTTTCAATAATATAATTAGTTATGATTTGCCAAAGAACTGCCTATCTCTATACAGCTAGTTATTTGCATATAGAGGAAACTGAGAAGAGAAAATATTTAGCTAATCATAACTGCACAGAGTTCTTTTAGGCATAGGGAAATGGAGTGTGTTTGCTTATAACTGGTGTTTGTGTGATGGCTGCTGGCAAAATGATCAGTTGGAGAAGAGGAGGAGGAGGAGGATGAGACTGGCAGCACTATATATATTGATAGCATTTGAGACCCAAACAGTTTGAGGTAGAAGACAGGGACAGATAATATACAACCAACTATGCTTCCGGTGCTTGGGTAGGGGAGAGGTGCTGGATGTTTTCATTGCAATGTGAGACATAGTTTCAGTGGCAGAGTATTTCCCCCACCATCTGTTCACTGATAAAGGTTTCTGTCTTCCTTCCTTCAGTTTGGAGGAGGGAGAGTTACCAAAAGCTTGGTCTCCTCTGGCAGGAGGTGAGCTGCCTGGTCATGGCTGTTCCACTCTGATGTCTAGCTTCTGGAAGTGGAATGTTGTTGACCTAAAGAGTCATTGTTAAAAGGCTGCACCTAAATGTTTGAATTCCTGGTGGCACTAGGGCACATGAATGAACCCTTTTTAATGTGCCCAAAACATGAGAATCTGTAGGTTTGTATGGACTATTGAAAGCCTATATCCAACTTGGTGGAACAGCTGCCTCTTCCTGTGCAGTTATCTCTCTGAAATGAGGATTCAGTCACCTTACACTTGCTTCTCAAGCATATAATTTCCAAATCTTTTGTTCCTTCAGGAGTCAAAGGCACACAAGCACAGAATCTGTTTCTTGCTGTGCATGGGAGCTAAACATTGATTATGGGTAGGTAAAGGAGTTGGGTAAAACAAAGCGACTTGGTTGTCTGCCATAACTCGTGTTGAACCTGAACAAAATTGGTTCTCCAACTTGTTCTTGTTTTCTGATTTCTGCATGCTGTGTGCTTGTGGCGTCTAGCTGGGATACGTAGGAATAAAAAGCCATCATGCACAGCATGAGTGGTTCTCCCTGCCTTACCTCCAGGCTGACTGGAAACATCAGCATTCCTGTAATTTCCTTGTTCAAATGACTTTTTCTTTGTTCTGCTTCATCTGCTTAAAATAATTCCAATAGTCTGAGTGCTTTTAGTTTTTATACTCAAACTTTCTCCCAGAACTCTTAATATTGAAGGAAAGGATGAATAATTTTTGCTACTGTGGTTTAAGTTCTCTTAGATAAGCTTCAACAGGCTTTGTTGGAAATTCCATCCCTAATTTTGGTGCATATAATTGTTTTTCTTTTGGTGTTAGATGGTGTTTTTCCTGCACCATGAGCAAGACAAGGCACACCTAAGGAGTTGCTTTCCTTTAGCATTTTACATAGGTCCTGGTTATTTTCACTGGGTAATCTGCAGATTGCCTAGAGTTAGTGCAGTGTGAAGTGATGACCTTTAGCTAATGTGGAAGTCTATAAGTGTTGTACTGTTAGTACTTGTATATCAGGCCCAAATCTTGTGTGTTTCTTGGTATATTCATATCACCCTACTCCTTTCTCCCTCAGTCCCTTGAGGAAATCTAGTTCTATCTGCACATATGGAAAAGAGAATTTATCTTCCCTATTGTTAAGCTGGTGATCCAGAAGTGCTGGGATAGTTATTTGGTAAATAAACATGCTGACATGACATGACAGCAAACCTGAAAGCAAAACCAAGGTAAAATGAATAGTATCTTGTTTTTCTGTGTGCTATAACTTTTTGCAGTTGTTAGTATTTGGATAGCAGCCTTTTCTTCTTGCAATACAGTTAACAGGTGTATATAGGAATGGAGCACAGCATCCAGGCTGATGTTTTTTTTTTTTTTTTTTTTTTTTTTTTTTATTTCCGCATCTGCATTTACACACAGTCTTGCCTGGTAGCTTAGGCTGATACCATATCCAGACTTCTTGCTCATATCTGGATCTGAAGTTGTTGACATCAGGAAATGGGAATACTTCCCTCTGTTTTGTGCACATTTGTGTGTGTCAGCATGCTGGTTATGAGGGGCAGGAAATTTAATCCTCTGTAAAGCTCCATATCTGTTCCCAGTGTTCATTAGCTGCCCAACCACAGAACTCTCCTCTCTTCTACATCTTACGTTTTGGTGGGACTTTATTATCATTTGCTAAATGTCTTGATGGACAACAATCTTTGCTGCTTTGACATTGTGTTCATGGTCATTAAATCTATTCTACTGATGCATTAGGAAACTTGTTATTACACAGACAAAATAAATCTTAGGACATGCCTTCCTCTAAATGACTAATTGGCTGTGAAGGGACTGGAGAGAACAGAGGGCAAGCTGGATATGTGTGAGGCCAAATCAGCCCTCATTGCAGGAGAGCACGTTGCAGTTTCTTCTGCAACCGTTTGCATGTCACTTTTAACTGTCTGAAATTATTTTATGTCTATCAGAAAGGTGCCTTGCCACAAGTCCTGTGTGTGATATGAGCATAGTTTTTAACTGTGTACTGGTGAAAGTGAGCATGTCCCAGAGAAAATGGAAAGGTAGGAAAGGGCCAGAGAACTTCAGAGGGGAAGTACAACTCTGTTATGCCTTTCTAGCACTAAATATGAAGCAAGCCAGATACCAGGGAAAGCTGGGCAATATCTTGCTGAAATGAGGATCATGGAGCAACTGTTATGAGAGATAAATGTTCTGAATTTTTATCAGATATTATGTGACTTCCCTCCCACTACCACTTTTGCTAATATATAATTTCACAGACTTATCCCTTTTCTCTTATTTTCTGACAGCTCTTAGAGGCCAGCTGAAGAGCAAAGATTAAAGGGAAGAGAACCTGGCTGCAGGCACATTTGCAAACTAGCTCTTAGTGTTCTGCAGGTTATTCCATGCTTAAAACAGAAACAATCCTCCCCTGACAACTGAGCATGCAATTCATGTACAATGGATCTGCTTCTGACACTGTATTTCTGGGGTGTTTGCACGACTCATGATTTGTCTGGCAGTGCTTGAGTTTAAGCACTGATAAAGGCAACACAGCAGAGTGCAAATACATTTGACCTTTGAAAACATTGAATAGAAAACAAAAATAGGAAAATAGTTACTTTGCAGTTTTCCCTTGTACATGTGTAATGACTGCAAGCAAACTAACATTGCTACTTCTGCCTTGGGAGCCAGGGTAGCACAGAGGCTTCTAGGCCTGAGATCCACTGGGTTTATTGCTGCTGTTCCCAGGACCATGTGTGTGAGCTAGCTTGACAGTGGAGTAGAGGTGCAAGTCAACTTTGATTTCCTCAGTTCAGGGATTGACCTGTAGTTCACATCTGCTGCATCCCCAAATCTTTACTATTTGATAAGCTATGCTAGTATAATTGGCACACTGGTCTTGGCTTAGTTGCCTGATGGGCAGGAGTCTGTATTTCGAGTGTAAAGTTTCATGCAACTGTCACTTTAAATCAGTAGCCCTGATCAGGAGTAAGGCTCGGGCACCTCTGGAAGGTTTTGGCCAAAATCCTCAGCTAGCTGCAGCCTTAGTTAGCTTGTATGCAGCCAGTTCATAATACTCCTGTGAGCAGCTTTAAAAAGGGAGTAACTCCATGGATGCTGTGTGGTGTAAGCACCCCTGTGCATTTAGTGCCATAGGGCTCAGTCCTGCTCCAACCCCTCCTGGAAGTCCTGGGGCATTTAAATAGGAGGATGGCTCAGTCAAGGGCATGCTAGGCCTGTTATGCTGCCACTCCCATGGCATGACTTCTGGGGAATATGAGTAGTTCTGAATAAGACTCCAAATATGATGGGAACTGAAGATCCTCCCTTATTTTCCTCATAAAACTCTGGTTGATTTGTGAGCACATTCCTTTGCTTTACAAGCAAAGGAAGCACATGCAGTACATCCCTCCCAACCAACAAGCTGGAGATGTACAGGGTGTGCAGAATTTTGTGCCAGGCTCTGGGGGTGGGAGTAGATTTTGAATGAGGTGATCAGGCTATTAAGCCCTTTTGAGGAAGGGAGGGAAGGCTATGCAGCACCTGGGTAGGGCTCTGGTATTGCTACAGCTATTTTTGGTATATTTAAAAATACTTTGCATTAGGTGCACTGGAATTTGGATGTTTTTTGGGTCTGAAGCTGCTTAACTGTAAAAGATAGTCCCTCCTTGATTTGTTTGTGCTACCCTGCTGCCTGTCATATGCTGGCCAAGTTTAGTACAGCAGGGAGAAACATTTTTCTTATCCCACTTTCTTAGTTCGGTATGTAGTTCTCTCCTGTGGCTGTGGTTACATGAAATTAATTAACAATGAATCTTGAGCAATGTACCTAAATAATAGTCAGCATGTCTTTTAATTTGCTCTTCTTTCATACATTTGTTTTGAATGGGCAAACTATCTATCAGCTGCCTACCTTAGCTCCTGTATAGAAACCATTTTTTTGCTCTGAAGTAAGGCTGCAGGACTGAGAGGTGTGTAGTTCTCACAGACTTGAAAAGAGAGGAAGAAAAGGAAGGTATAAATTGATATTCTATCTTATTTAGTAACTCTTTGCTGTAATATATGTAACTAGTCACTGGATAAGCAGCACTAGTGAATCCAGGTTGCTGTCTTTTCCAGACAAGGTTCTAACTGTTCCATTCAAAGTTATGCTACTTTTTGTGTACTTTTTGTGTACTTTTTGGACTATGCTTCTAGCCTTCTGGCCCAAGGCATCTTATTTGTGAAACAGCCTAGCTTTGGCTAAACAAAACTAGGGCAGGGATCTTAAAAAATAGCTGCAGCTTTGAGTGTCCTTAAGTTGAGGAGGGTTTTGAGCTTTGGTCTTCCCTTTGCCCAGCAAACTGTGTGGACTTTATTTTTTTCTTTATTTTTCTTTAGCTTATTTCTTCAGATTATGCTGCTTCAGTAAGAATCCAAACTGTAAAGCAGTGCCTTTTCCCCCCAGCTGTATGTATAAGGTTCACCTTTGGTTTGAATGCAAAGTTTGGTGTCAACCTTGTCCCATTACCAACTATAGTGTGACTCATACTGACAAGGTTTCCAGGCAGCTGTGTCTGGGGGGGATGTGTGAGTGAGTGTGTCTGAATGACCGGAGTAATTTCTGGTCTCTATACTTGGCACTGAAGCACATGCACCAACAGGCCCAGGACAAGAGGGTTGTTTGTTGCTCTGTCCCTTGTTCTGTTTCCATGTGGACACCCTCCCTTGAGCTGTGCCTTGGCTAGTGTGCCTGGGGGTCAGAGCCCACCCTTGGCACCAGGGAATGGCTGGTGCCCTGGTAGGGATAACTGCACTCACAGCACTTGGAGTCTTGCATCCCTCTTAACAGCCTCATCCTTCTTGTGCATCTTGATTTCAAGTGTCTGTTGAAGCACTGTAAACAGATTTCCTTCGGCTCTGCAGCACTACATGCTGTGTTGCAATACATTCTGTCTACTTTTAAGCTGTTAGTGATTCATTAGTGTACTGTTCCAAAAACCAATTCCAAAGGGATCACTCATCTCCCTAGAGCAGTGAAGGTATTTTCAAGCTGGCTACGCAGTGCTATGGCAGTGATTTTTAGGCTTGCCTGGTTCACATCATATGGCAGTGATACTGCCAAAGGCTGCCAGTTCAATGGAGGATTGCACAGAGATTCCATGGGTGGGAACTTGCAGTATTATTAGACACAGCTAATAATAGTTCCTCTTGACTTCTGAAATGTCAGAGTGGTCTTGTGAGTAACTGCACTTTGGAAAGCATTAACTTTTTTTTTTTTTTGCCACCGAGGATAGTCCCTGGCATGTTCAATGCTACATTATGCTTGTAATACAGGCAGGAAGTATATTGGAAATGAGAAGTCTCAATATATGTCTGTGAATTGACTAGTGTCAGCATCTTGGAGTTGCAGCACCAGTCTGGGGACCCAGGACTGTGTCCTCTGTGTGTCCAATGACTAGAAAGATAAACCTCTGCTATCTAGAGCTTCCTAAGATCTAGTGAGCAGACCTCTGCCTCAATTTCCCTATCTGCAAGGGGCTTTGAAACATAATAGTGAGAAATCTCTAGTGTACTATAAAAAAAGAAAAAGGTATGATAAAATAATAACTCTGTTTTCTTTGAGAGGAGTCAGTTACTGTCTGACAGACTATCCCAGAGTCAGGTCTCCAGGGTTTCTGGAGTTTGAGTATATCTCACAGACCAATTACTCTAGAGCTGTGTCTTCTGGCAGGGAACAATAACAGAGAACTTCAAAAGTTTTCAATTGTTTTGTGAATCAAGTGAAACCAAAAATAATCTCTAAATGCTCCATAGAACTAAGTTAATGCTCCTTCTTACACTAGCCATTTATTTCTTTTTTGCTGTCTAGTTCATCCAGCAAAGTACCAGCAGGGTACCAGGAGTATGTCTCCAGCTGCAGGATTTACTGTAAGATATTTATGGCCTGCTGGAGGCCAAGCAGTAAGGGATTTTGATATGTTGGCTCCAGAGTGGCAGAAACTGATAAATAAAAAACCCTACAAACCCAAGTTCTTAGTCAAAAGGTGCTAGCATTTAGAAGAGTGAGAAATTAAGCCATGAGCTTTTATTCCTTTTGAGGCTATAACTAAAAGCATAGCTCTGAGCAGATGAGCTGAGTTTCAGGAGGTGCTGGCCACTTGTTATCTCCTGTAATTTGATGTTAGCTGGAGCACTTGCCTGTTGCAAGTACAGAGCTGCATGGTCATTGCATGAAGTCAAGAAATGGAGAGTAATGCAAATATGGGGACAGACACATGACCTGTACTCAGAGTGATTCTTCTTACTTGCCTTTTACAGCTGTTTATTATAGTTATAAGCACCTGGATGTATCTTTCAAGACAGAATTGCATCACTGAGGACTATGATTAACATGACATAATGAAGGGATCTCACTTACTGTATGTTACTATGTCTCTAATTTTTATTTTCCTGACTTTTGTGAGAAGTTAGATGATAATATCACTTAAGAGCAGGGGAAACTAATGTACAAAGCAAGAAAGTAGCTAGTGCAAAGTCCTATAGGAAGTCTTTAACCTGTAGGTTGCAATCACAGCTCAGGAGCCCCAGAGCATCCATCAGTACACATTGTGGTACTGAGAATCCAAAACAACATGCCTTGTTGGGGGAAACCTTGGAAAGAGTCTTGTACATTTTCTGCTTATTAGAACTAAACTTTAATTATAGCAACTAGTTTGTGTCTTAATGAGAAATGCATCCCTCTCTTTCTGCAGTGCATCCAGCTGCCAGCACTTAGTCCTTGTCTTAAAGATACACTGCAGACTTCTTGTGACAATGAAGATGTATTTCCAGTGTGCTTGGGGAATTGTGGTTAACAGAATGATTTCACCCGAAGGGGAAGTTTGGCTGTTGTCATTTTGTTCTTGTTCAATAATCTGAAATACATCGTTGACATCAATGCTTTACTAAAAGTAAAATAAGAACAGGATCAATGGGTTTTAAAGATATTTTCCTTCTTTTTTTCCTGACTGATTTTGTTTATTTTCTCCATCAGGAGTACTCTGTCATTTTCTTTGCTTGGCAACATAAATTAAATCTTTCTTGTGAGCATTTAAAACTAATTGTGTGCTGCAAATATGAGAATAAACCAGAAAAGATTTATCTTGTAATAAGTGCTCTTATTGCTCCTGTGTTTACTATAGCTCATCCCCTTTACCCTCTAAATCATGATAATCAACTGCTGAAAAACATATTTTATGTGAGGATCCATGCGAGTCCTGGCACATGGACAATGGAACACTCTCAGCTGCTCTTTGCCATTGCTGGATAAAACCATCTTGCACAGACTCACAGAAGTCATCAGACTGTCCTTCATTTCAAGTTCATCCTCCTTTGTCATCCTGAGAGGCATTAATGGGCAAAGGCATTTGGGGAATTGTGAAACAAAATTGTAGGTATTCTTAGAGACACAATGTCAAACAACTCAGCAGCACATGTGACAATTGCTGGATCCATGTTTCTGTCATGCTTTAAACTTGTTGAAAGAATTAGGTTCCTATTCTCTCTCTGTGTGCTGTCTGCAGTTAGCTGTGATCAAAGAAAAAAGAGTGGAGCTACAAGGAATGCTTCTCTCCTTCTGCATGAAAGAACAAATTACTACAGTTTTCTCCTTCATTGGAATAATGTGTTCATCTATTCACTTCTGAGTGTAGTCAACAACTCTTAGTCAAATATTAGTGCAGGCACTAAATGCTCCTCCAATGACTCAAACTGCCACATAAGTAACTCTTTGCTTCTCTCCTTCTGCATGAAAGAACAAATTACTACAGTTTTCTCCTTCATTGGAATAATGTGTTCATCTATTCACTTCTGAGTGTAGTCAACAACTCTTAGTCAAATATTAGTGCAGGCACTAAATGCTCCTCCAATGACTCAAACTGCCACATAAGTAACTCTT